>NC_069502.1:244671342-244891342 GCF_027579735.1 Bombina bombina
GACACATCCTCTGGGGTTGGAACTGAAGCGAAAGTGATCGCTTCCAGACACTTTCAGGGTATTGCAGTGATGCTTCAATATTGAGGCATCACTGCAATGCCCTTTTTTGACAGCTACCAGTACCCAAATGGCCAACTATAGAGGTTTATAGAGCTGTCTGGTGGGAATCAGGGAGGTTGGGGGCTAAGGGGGATCCAACACTGCAGAATAACTATATATATATATATATAATATATAATATATATTATATTTTTTTTTTTTTTTATTTTAGTACTGGCAGACTTTCTGCAAGTACTTAAGGTTGCGGTGACAATTGTGTGGTGGGAGGGTAGAGAAATGTTTAAGGGGTCAGGAGGGATCAGGGAGTGGGATTGTCAGGTGGTAGGCTGATCTCTACACTAAAGCTAAAATTAACCATACAAGCTACCTAATTAACCCCTTAACTGCTGGCATAATACAAGTGTGGTACGCAGCAGCATTTAGCGGCCTTCTAAATTACCAAAAAAGCAATGCCAAGTCATATATGTCTGCTATTTCTGAACAAAGGGGATCCCAGAGAAGCATTTACAACCATATGTGCCATAATTGCACAAGCTGTTTGTAAATAATTTCAGTGAGAAACCTAAAATTGTGAAAATGTTTGTGAAAAAGTGAACGATTTGTTTTATTTTGATCGCATTTGGCGGTGAAATGGTGGCATGAAATATACCATAATGGGTCTAGATCAATACTGGGGTTGTCAACTAAAAAAAAATATATGTACATGTGAAGGGTTATTCAGGGATTCCTGACAGATATCAGTGTTCCAATGTAACTATCGCTAATTAAAAAAAAAAAATGGTTTGAAAATAGCAAAGTGCTACTTGTTACTTATTGCCCTATAACTTTCAAAAAAAAGCAAAGAAAATGTAAACATTGGTATTTTTTAACTCAGGACAAAATTTAGAAACAATTTAGCATGGGTGTTTTTTTGGTAGTTGTAGATTTGTAACAGATTTTTGGGTCAAAGTTAGAAAAAGTGTGGTTTTTTTACTATTTTTTCAGCATATTTTATAATGTTTTTATAGTAAATTATAAGATATGATGAAAATAATGGTATCTTTAGAAAGTTCATTTAATGGTGAGAAAAACTGTATATAATATGTGTGGGTACAGTAAATGAGTAAGCGGAAAATTACAGCTAAACACAAACACAGCAGAAATGTAAAAATAGCCCTGGTTCCAAACGGTCAACAAATGGAAAAGTGCTCTGGTCACTAAAGCGTTAAAAAAGAGACAGTACCTGTGAGTGGTGATATAAATCCTATTGAAATTAATGGAAGTCGATAGAAAGGGAAATATTGCAATGTAGGGCAAAATTATCAGAGAATAGGGGGCGCACTTTAAAAAATAAATACTGCAGTCAATATAAATCAAATTACTCTGCTTTCTGTGTATAGCATCTTAAAATCACCTATATTTTTGTATGCATGTGTTTTTCTATTAGGGTATTAAGTATTTTAAGTATTTTGTCACAACCTCGCCACCTTTTTCATTGCGAGAAAAAAACAGTGAATTACGCTGGAATTTGAGAGAAAATTTTATACACACCCATAGAATGCCCATGTTCAGCACATTTTATGAAAAACACAATAATGCTTTGTATTTTGTACTTATAAGTATGAATTTGTATTTGTTTTTTGCAATACCAGTGTATTTAAATTATGATTTACGCAGTGCATATTTAATATGATTTACTAGTGTGCAATTTACATACAAATTTAAAGTTTTTGATAAAATACGATTTTTGGTGAACAATTTTGTTACAATTTTTGATGCATCTTAACAGTGAAAAAAATGCACTGTGTATTTTTGTGTGAATGGTTAAATTATTCTTTTTGTATGATTTTTAAATTAAAAATTTAATTGTGCACTTTTGTAATGTCTGCATCTCCTTCCCATACGAAAATGCAGTGAGACAAAGGTTAAATAGTGGCTTTATATAATTCCTCCAGGGTAATAGAAAAACTGGTGAGCATTCTTAAAAAATCTCGCTAGCCGAGAGACCGTTAGATCATTAGTCTGATTTTCAAACAAGCAGTAGATTTTCTTTCTGACAAATTTCAAACACCTAGATTACGAGTTTTGCGTTACGGCTTTTAACAATGAAAAATGGCAATTTCAGCGTAATGGCAGTAATGCAGCTATTGTGAGTGGTGTCGGTATAGATATACCGCAAGCATTTTAGCCTGTAACGCAACGTCTATCCCACACTCAAAAATATTAAGTTTTCATAGTGCTAGTATTACAGGTTGTGCGGTGAGGCTAAAATACTTGTGTTACAGCCTATACCGACACAATCCATACTGCCATCTAAGAGCAGTAGTTATGAGTTTTGCGCCACAAAAATGTTTCATAAAACTAAAGGGTTACAAACTACACTAACACCCAGAAACTACCTATTAATCTCTAAACCGCTACCCTACCGCTTTGAAAACACTATATTAAAGCTATTAACCCCTAATCTGCCACCCACCCACATCGCGACTATTAAATACATTTATTAACCCCTAATTTTCCCCTCCCAGCATCGCCAACACTAATAAAAATTATAAACCCCTATTCTGCCCGTTCCCCAACATCGCCGCCACTAAATAAACCTATTAACCCCTAAACCTCCGGCCTCCCACATATCTGCAACTAAATAAACCTATTAACCCCTAAACTGCCAGCCCCCACAACGCAAAACACTAAATTAAACTATTAACCCCTACACCTTCCCCCTTCCTTAACCCCTTAATGACAACTGACGTACCAGGTACGTCATGCATTAACAAGCAGTTAATGACAATGGACGTACCTGGTACGTCAGTTGTCTAACAGAGTGCTGGAAGTGATCACAATCACTTCCAGCAGCTCTGAGGGTATTGCAGTGATGCCTCGATATGGACGCATCCTGCAATACCCCTTTACAAGACTCCGATGCAGAGAGAGCCACTCTGTGGCCCTCTCTGCACCGGTAGTGATGGTGCCGATGGTGCCTTTGTCCGGTGGGAGGAGGGAGCGTGTGAGCGCGCGTGCACGTGCACGGGTGTGGCATGTGCACGTGGGCACGCGTGTGCACGTGGGTGCGCGTGCACGTGCACGTGCACATGCGCGCATTAGCCACACTGACACCAATGAAAAAGGAAGGGGAAAAAAAGTTTTTTTTTTTTTTTTTTTACATTTAAAAGGATCTGGGAGGGGGAGGGGGTGGGGGTATTGTGGGGGGGCTGCTACACTACAGAAATAATTAAACATATAAATAAAATTAGAATAGTTTGGTTTGTGGGGCCAAACTGGGTACTGGCAGACAGCTGCCAGTACCCAAGATGGCGGTAATTAGGTAGGGGAGAGGGTTAGAGAGCTGGAGGGGGGGATCAGGGAGGTTGGTGCTAAGGCAGGGGTCCATCACAACTAAAATATTTTATAATTTTTATTTAAAAAAAAAAAAAAACTCTTTTATTTAGTACTGGCAGACTTTCTGCCAGTACTTAAGATGGCGGTAACAATTGTGGGGTGGGGGAGGGAAGAGAGCTGTTTGGGAGGGATCAGGGGGTGGGATGTGTCAGGTGGGAGGCTGATCTCTAAAATTAACCCTGCAAGCTCCCTACAAGCTACCTAATTTAACCCCTTCACTGCTGGGCATAATTCACGTGTGGTGCGCAGCAGCATTTAGCGGCCTTCTAATTACAAAAAAGCAACGCCAAAGCCATATAAATCTGCTATTTCTGAACAAAGAGGATCCCAGAGAAGCTTTTACAACAATTTCTGCCATAATTGCACAAGCTGTTTGTAAATAATTTCAGTGAGAAACCTAAAATTGTGAAAAATGTAAAGTTTTTTTTTTTAATTTGCTCGCATTTGGCGGTGAAATGGTGGCATAAAATATACCAAAATGGGCCTAGATCAATACTTGGGGTTGTCTACTACACTACACTAAAGCTAAAATTAACCCTACAAGCTCCCTACAAGCTCCCTAATTAACCCCTTCACTCCTGGGCATAAAACATGTGTGGTGCGCAGCGGCATTTAGCGGCCTTCTAATTACCAAAAACCAACCACAAAGCCATATAAGTCTGTTATTTCTGAAAAAGGGGATCCTAGAGAAGCATTTACAACCATTTGTGCCATAATTGCAGAAGCTGTTTGTAAATAATTTCAGTGGGAAACCTAAAGTTTGTGACAAAATTTGTGAAAAAGTTAACTTTTTTTTTTTTTTTAATCGCATTTGGCGGTGAAATGGTGGCATGAAATATACCAAAATGGGCCTAGATCAATACTTTGGGATGTCTTCTAAAACAAAATATATACATGTCAAGGGATATTCAGGTATTCCTGACAGATATCAGGGTTCCAAAGTAACTAGCGCTAATTTTGAAAAAAAGTGGTTTGGAAATAGCAAAGTGCTACTTGTATTTATTGCCCCATAAATTGCAAAAAAAAGCAAAGAACATGTAAACATTGGGTATTTCTAAACTCAGGACAAAATTTATAAGCTATTTAGCATGGGTGTTTTTTGGTGATTGTAGATGTGTAACAGATTTTGGGGGTCAAAGTTAGAAAAAGTGTGTTTTTTTCCATTTTTTCCTCATATTTTATCATTTTTTTTTTAGTAAATTATAAGATATGATGAAAATAATGGTATCTTTGGAAAGTCCATTTAATTACGAGAAAAACGGTATATAATATGTGTGGGTACAGTAAACGAGTAAGAGGAAAATTACAGCTAAACGCAAACACTGCAGAAATGTAAAAATAGCCATTGTCATTAAGGGTAAGAAAATTGAAAAATGGTCCGGTCATTAAGGGGTTAACATTAAATTAAAATTACAATATAACTATATTTAAATTAATAAAAGCTTACCTGTGAAATAAAAATAAACTTAACATTCAACTATAAATTAACCTAACCTTACTATTCTAATAAATTAAAAAAATACTACCAATTAAAATACTAAATTACAAATTTTAAAAACCTTACACTACGAAAAAAGTTTAAAAAATCTAAAATTACAAAAATATTAAACTCTAAATTACGAAAAATAAAAAACACTAAGCTTACAAATATAATAAACAAAATTATCAAAAATAAAAAAATTACACCTAATCTAATAGCCCTATAAAAATAAAAAAGCCCCCCCAAAATAAAACACCCCCTAGCCTACAATAAACTTCCAATAGCCCTTAAAAGGACCTTTTGTAGGGCATTGCCCTAAGTTAAACAGCTCTTTTACCAGTAAAAAAAAATTCCAAAGTACCCCCAACAGTAAAACTCACCACCCAACCAACTCCCCAACAACCCCCCAAAATAAAAAAACTAACTCTAAAAAAAAGCTAAGCTACGCATTGCCCCTAAAGGGGCATTTGTATGGGCATTGCCCTTAAAAGGGCATTCAGCTCTTTTTCATTGCCCTTAAAAGGGCATTTAGCTCTTTTTCAAAAGGCCAAAGCCCTAGTCTAAAAAAAAAAACCACCCCAAAAATAAAAAAAATACCTAACACTAACCCCAGAATATCTACTCACGGTTGCTGAAGTCCGGACATCCAGGCGGCGAGAAGTCTTCATCCAGGTGGAGACATCTTCATCCATCGTGGGGGCGTCTTCTATCTTCATCCCAGAGGCACGGAGCGGCGAAGACATCCAGCGCAGAGTATCCTCTTCATACGGTCCCCACCGTACACTGAAGCTTCAATGCAAGGTAGCCTTTTCAAAATGGTGCACCTTGCATTCCTATTGGCTGATTTGATTCTTCAAATTCAAATCAGCCAATAGGATGAGAGCTTCTAAATCTAATAATAATAATAATAATAATAATAATTTAAATCTTAGTGTGATCTGAAATAACTAATTCAGTTCTGATATATGCAGCCAGAACATTTATGTTACTTGTCTGCCTTGTGGATATTTCAGGGTCAGACTGAACAAAAAAATATTAGATCCACCACGATCAACAGAGGCCTCAATTCTAATCTATCAGATTTCCCATAAAAAGAGCATCACTTGACATTATAGCGATTTTAAAACTCAACCCCTTTTTAATCTAGAGTATTTGACAACCCCATGATAACCCATTTACTACAAGGTTTTTAAATTAATTTGTGGCATGATAATACATTTTGATAGTGTGCCAAACCTAATGATGATCTTCTAAAAAGTTCTCTTGATTGCCTTAGTCCCTTTTTTTTTTTTATATAAATTTAAAGACAGATTAAAAAACAGAATTTATGTTTATTTTAAATTCAAAATATATTAACAATTACAGATTACATTCTGATATATATTATGGATTCATAAGAAAGTTGATTTTGTTAAGCACTACTATGGCAGTCAATAAACCAAGAACTATGGGTGTAGCAAGGTTATAGCAGACTTGACTACTAAAGAAGGAATTCTTTTAGATTTTTATCAAAGGCATTCATTTTAAATGTGATTTTCAGTTATTTGTGGAGTCAATTTTTTACGGTAAAAGATGCTGCTATTCCCTCCCCGTCCACCTAATAATTAACACTATTGGTATAGTTTCCTTGTATTGATTCATTCTTCTAGTATCGTTATTAATAGATTTAGAAATGTATTGTAAAAGATTATTTCTCCATACTCTTTTTTTTTTCTATTTTTCATGTGTACTGAAATATTTACACGATAGTTTACAGATATACATAGTCAAGAAGATGCAAATTGTATAAAACCACTATTTGATCTTTGTTTTATATTAGCCCAATTATGTAATTTATGGCCTATAATATTGCTTACGAGTGTCCTTGTTACATAGTTTTTAATTGGTCCTTATTCTTTTACGTTTTGATTTGGTGAGTAAACATTTAGGGTAATCACGCACTGACAAACTGGCATATTTGCCCATTTGCGGGCGCGCGATAAATAACCAGCTATTACAAGTGGCTGGTTATTGCTACCATCATCTCTGGGTAAATGTCGCCTCAAATGCCCCCCCAAAAAAGTTTAATGTTCTTTATTAAAAATTGAAGATAGTAGCATCTTTATGTTTTTTAATGAAATAACTGCAATAAGCAATTATGAGGGGCTAAAGTTGGCTGGTTACTATTCCCCAATAACCCCAAAAATAAAGCATATTGTAGGTTGTTATTAAAAAAAACTATTTTTTTTTTAATTAAAACAAATTGCACAAAGCAGTTTTTAGGCGTTAAAGTTGGCGGTTGTGGGGTGCGAAAAAAAAAACGTTACTAAAAAGTGCCTTAACATGACATGAGAACGAGGCTCCTATTGGAGCCTATGGAAGCACAGTCTTGTAAGCGCAATGCTTCCATTCAATGCAAATGTGAGGTCACGTTCACATTGCACCTTATTTGTAATACCAGCACACATTAGCGTGGGCTGGTATTACTCAGTTGAGCGTAAAGATTGGAAAGGAAAAGTTATTGAAAGAAAGAGCGCCACAACGTATATGAGCGTAAAGATTGTTTTAGTGTAAGCAATATTTTCCGCTCAACTCGTAATCTGGCCCTTAAAGGGCCAGTACACTGTAAAATTGTTTTTATATTAATGTATTTTCAATTACTTTTTATACCAGATGCAGAGTATAAAATGTATGAGAAATTGCATTTTCAGGTTTATTTGTGTATATGAAGTAGCTGGTTTTGTGCTTTTAAACCACTACCTATTACAATGGGTTGAGTTTCAGGTAATGTCATGCCATATTATGTTATCACTTTGTGTACAAACACATTCTTCCTTATCTTATATTTGCTTGGAAAACCAAAGCTCAATACTTAGAGAGAACAATGGAAAATTATTTTTTTTACTTAACTATATTGCATCCCACTGGGAGTGTAATTTATTCTGCTCTCTGTGTTTACTAAGGCTATTTAATAGCCTATACTCCAGTATACAAACTTTTACTATAGGTATGGATAACACAGGCTAAATCAGCTATTTCAAATGCCAAAATAGGGGTAAAGGAGCTACTTGTAAACAATTTAATAAATGTCAGCAGGTAAAATTGATCATTGGAAACAATTTAAAGGGGAGAACATTTTTGGGTGAACTGTCCTTTTAATCACTGAAAAATACTGTATGTGCATGTACAAAACTTGTCACCTCACTCTGTGCTAGTCCTTTATAAGATTTATATATTGTTATCAAATCAAAAGATACACTAGCGGGAACTATAAAAAGCAACCCAAAACATTTCCCTATGAAATAGATAAAAAAAATACTTCTAGCCAAATAAACCCCAATTGATTAGAGCTCTCATTCCTTTTGAATGTATGTATGCAATTCTAGAGATAATTGGAAGACACATATATATCATATTTGGGGGTCGATCCAATATAGATCGTAGTTTGCGGCGCAAGCGAGGGAACCCGCGTCGCCCGCAGTTTCAGCTCGCAACTCGAGCTATCCCATATATGTCGCCGTCAGATGCTAACGTGCCGTAAGTCTGATAAACCAGCGATGTCCAGAAATCTGCGCAAGTACAAATTTCTGGCGTTGCCAGTGACTTGCGGCACGTTAGAAACTGCCGGCGCCTACAAAACCTGACTAAAGTCTAAATTACCCGCACTGTCTAACACGCCTCCCAAACATAGCCCGACACGTCTAACACGCCTCCCTAACATAGCCCGACACGTCTAACCCTCTATCCGCTATCCCCCCTCACTAGCCTAACAATAAAATATGTATTAACCCCTAAACCGCCGCTCCCGGGGCCCCGCCGCTACCTAATAAAGTTATTAACCCCTAAACCACCGCCAGCTATATAAAATCTATAACCCCCTAAAGTGAGCCCCTAACACCGCCGCCATCTACCTTACCTACCCCCTAAAGTGAGCCCCTACCCCGCCGCTATCTATTTTAAAATTATTAACCCCTAATCTAATCCCCCTACCCCGCCGCCATCTATATTAAATTATTTAACCCCTAAAATACTAAACTATCCCTACCACTAAACCTAAGTCTAACCCTACAAATAGCCCTGAAAAGGGCTTTTTGCGTGGCATTGCCCCAAAGTAACAGCTCTTTTGCCAGCCCTTAAAAGGGCTTTTTGCGGGGCATGCCCCAAAGTAACAGCTCTTTTGCCAGCCCTTAAAAGGGCTTTTGGCGGGGCTTTGTCACAAAGTAAACTGCTCTTTTGCCTACTATCTACATCCCCCTACACCGCGGCAACCTATAATAAATGTATTAACCCCTAATCTAATCCCCCTACACCGCCGCCAGCTATATTAACTATATTAACCCTAATTATATTAGGGTTAATATAGTTAATATAGTTATTATATTATATATATTAACTATATTAACCCTAATTATATTAGGGTTAATATAGTTAATATCGTTATTATATTATATATATATTAAGTATAATAACCCTATCTAACTCTAACATCCTAACTAAACTCTTATTAAAATAAATCTAATATTAATATTATTAATTAAAATATTCCTATTTAAATCTAAATACTTACCTATAAAATAAACCCTAAGATAGCTACAATATAATTAATAATTACATTATAGCTATGTTAGGGTTTATATTTATTTTACAGGTAAATTGTTAATTATTTTAACTAGGTATAATAGCTATTAAATAGTTATTAACTATTTAATAGCTACCTAGTTAAAATAATTACCAAATTACCTGTAAAATAAATCCTAACCTAAGTTACAAATACACCTACACTATCAATAAATTAAATAAACTACAAATATCTATCCAAAAATACAATTAAATAAACTAAACTAAATTACAAAAAAGACCAAACACTAAATTACAAAAAATAAAAAAAAGATTACAAGATTTTTAAGCTAATTACACCTATTCTAAGCCCCCTAATAAAATAATAAAGCCCCCCAAAATAAAAAAATTCCCTACCCTATTCTAAATTAAAAAAAGTTCAAAGCACTTTTACCTTACCAGCCCTTAAAAGGACCTTTTGTGGGGGCATGCCCCAAAGAAAACTGTTCTTTTGCCTGCAAAAAAAAACACAATACCACCCCCCAACATTACAACCCACCACCCACATACCCCTAATCTAACCCAAACCCCCCTTAAATAAGCCTAACACTACCCCCCTGAAGATCTCCCTACCTTGTATTCACCCAGCCGGGCCGCACTCCTCATCCGATTCGGGCGATGTGTTCTATCAGCCAATCGGAATTAAGGTAGAAAAATCTGATTGGTTCAGCCAATCGGATTGAACTTGAATCTGATTGGCTGATTCAATCAGCCAATCAGATTTTTCTACCTTAATTCCGATTGGCTGATAGAATCCTATCAGCCAATCGGAATTCGATGGACGCCATCTTGGATGACGTCATTTAAAGGAACCTCATTCGTCGGGAAGTCCTCGTGCCAGAAGGATGCTCCGTGGCGGAGGAGCGAAGGAAGAAGATTGAAGATGCCGATTTGCTTGAAGACATCGCCGATGGAAGAAGACTCTCTGCCGCTTGCTGGAACACATCACCCGGATGGAAGAAGACTTCACTGCCGCTTGCTGGAACACATCGCCCGAATCGGATGAGGAGTTCGGCCCGGCTGGGTGAATACAAGGTAGGGAGATCTTCAGGGGGGTAGTGTTAGGCTTATTTAAGGGGGGTTTGGGTTAGATTAGGGGTATGTGGGTGGTGGGTTGTAATGTTGGGGGGTGGTATTGTGTTTTTTTTTTTGCAGGCAAAAGAGCAGTTTTCTTTGGGGCATGCCCCCACAAAATGCCCTTTTATGGGCTAGTAAGGTAAAAGAGCTTTGAACTTTTTTTAATTTAGAATAGGGTAGGGATTTATTTTATTTTGGGGGCTTTATTATTTTATTAGGGGGCTTAGAATAGGTGTAATTAGCTTAAAAATCTTGTAATCTTTTTTTTATTTTTTGTAATTTAGTGTTTGTTTTTTTTGTAATTTAGTTTAGTTTATTTAATTGTATTTTTAGATAGATATTTGTAGTTTATTTAATTTATTGATAGTGTAGGTGTATTTGTAACTTAGGTTAGGATTTATTTTACAGGTAATTGGGTAATTACTTTAACTAGGTAGCTATTAAATAGTTAATAACTATTTAATAGCTATTATACCTAGTTAAAATAATTAACAATTTACCTGTAAAATAAATATAAACCCTAACATAGCTATAATGTAATTATTAATTATATTGTAGCTATCTTAGGGTTTATTTTATAGGTAAGTATTTAGATTTAAATAGGAATATTTTAGTTTATAATATGAATTAGATTTATTTAATAAGAATTTAGTTAGGGGTGTTAGGGTTAGAAAGAGTTAATATAGTTAATATAGATACTATAGTAACTATATTAACTATATTAACCCTAATATAATTAGGGTTAATATAGTTAATATATATAATGTAATAACTATATTAACTATAATATACTTAGGGTTAATATAGATAATATAGCTGGCGGCGGGGTAGGTAGATTAAATTAGGGGTTAATAGTTTTAATATAGATGGCGGCGGTGTATTGGGTTCACATTAGGGGGTAGATCAGTTAGATGGTGGCAGTTTTAGGGGCTCACAGTAGGGGGTTAGTTTATGTAGATGTTGGCGGTTTAGGGGTTAAATACTTTATTAGGGATTGCGGCGGGGGATCGCGGTTGACAGGGAGATAGACATTGCGCATGCGTTAGGTGTTAGGTTTTATTTAGCAGATCGCGGTTGACAGGGAGATAGACATTGCGCATGCGTTAGGTGTTAGGTTTATTTAGCAGCCAGTTTAGGGAGTTACGGGGCTCCAATAGTCAGCGTTAGGCTTCTTACGGCTGCTTTTTGTGGCGAGGTGAAAATGGAGTAAGATTTCTCCATTTTCGCCACATAAGTCCTTACGCTGTATATTGGATACCAAATTGCGCGGGTTTGGTATACCTGCCTATGGCCCAAAAAACTACGGGCGACGGCAGAAATATACGCGCGTAACTTCTAGGTCACGCCATATATAGGATACCAAACCTGCGCAAATATTGGCGTCGCCGACTTTTGCGGGCGACGATTTTTATCGGATCGACCCCATGGTATATTACACTCCTCTGGAACCATTCAAGCTCCCTCTTTTACAAATAAATGGGAGAAGGAACTCGGTTTACAATGGAAGTATCTGATTGGGGAAAATGCTTCACTAGTTTTAAAAAATCATCCATATCAGCAGCCATTGTTGATACAAAATATAAAATAATCTCTAGGTGTAACATTACCCCTATATTATCACATATTTGGTGGTCATATCCCAAGATCAAAACATTTTGGGAACAAATATCCAATTTCATAGCTAAGATTATCAATAAAGATGTTGAACTAGAATTCTGGATGATTTTATTAAATAAATTACCACAGGTAAATTGTAAATACAGTTAACAGCTTCTTTAAAGGAGGTTTACATCTCAATTGGAAAATAGCACACAAACCTACTGTATCCCAGTGGATGCAAGAAATAGACTTTGTTTTATCGCTTGAAAAAATGTATAACATTTACTACAGTTATACAGGTAGGGATGGGAAATTTCGCAACATTCGAAAAATTAAATGAATTTTAACACATTAGTTCGTTTCGATTTTTGAATGTTTGTACAGCATTCTAACATTCTAACATAATGTATTCAAATTATGCAATATTCAAATTCGAAAAATTCAAATGTATATATGTGTAATAGTATTTCTAATGCTTTCTTTAAATGTAATATTCAAATTATGCAATATCTGAAGTAGAAAAATTCAGATTTATATATTTGTAATAGTATTTCTAATGCAATATAATATAATATATTGTAATATTCGAAAAAGAAACATTTGAATTGATATATTTGTATCTATTATGTATCAATTTACTAAATTCCCTACCATATGAACTTTTGAACTTCTGAATACTATTTGTTAAATCGAATGTTACATTCGAAATTTCGAATGTGGACATTTGATCTAATTATGAACATTAGAATTCGAAAGTGACATTCAAAAACTGTAAATAGCATTTGAATATAGAATGTTTAAGAATATTCGTTCTTACCAACATTCTATTATGTAAATCGAATTTCTACAATAACATTTGTTCTAACATTTGAATCTGAATATAAACACATTCGCCCATCCCTATATACAGGCAGATCAGATCATTTTCTAAATGTTCTATTTTACTGGGGGCAGAAATAGCATCTTCCTTTATTAAACATGCTGTATAATATGACTGTTATTCTACTAAACTGCTACTATTACACATTGAAGTTTCTAATCCAATACCAGCGGTTTCCCCATCCTTACCCGTACCCTTCCTTTAAGCCCCTCTCAACTAGAGATATGTTGTATTGATGAAGGTATCTTAATATTAAGACACAAAATCATATTATGTTGTTGACCTTACTAGCAATAAAACATTTAACTCAAAAAAAGGAATTTCTCTTAGTTAAAAGTATAAAAAAGCGCTACAGATATAGTTTTGGATGCACCACCAATTAAAGGGGCTAAAGTCCAAATGGGAAATAAAATAAATAAATATTAATGTAAATACAATTTTATTATATCAAAGATTATATAAAATATAATATATGATTCAAATAGAGTATGTGATTTTAAACAACTTTCCAATTTACTTTTATAACCAATTTTGCTTTGTTCTCTTGGTGGTCTTAGTTGAAAGCTAGACTTAGCTAATTTCTTGGACCTTGAAGGCTGCCTCTAATATGAATGCATTTTGACCGTTTTTCACCACTATTTAGCGCTAGATCATGTGTGCCATATAGATAACATTGAGCTCACGCACGTGAAGTTACCTAGGAGTCAGCACTGATTGGCTAAAAGGCAAGTCTGTCAAAAGAACTGAAATAAGGGGGCAGTTTGCAGAGGCTTAGATACAAGGTAATTACATAGGTAAAACATGTATTATTATAACTGTGTTGGTTATGCAAAACTGGGGAATGGGCAATAAAGGGATTATCTATCTTTTTAAACAACAAACATTTTCTCTGTTATCAGTAATTTAAAGGCATATCTTATAGTACAATGTGTTGACCGGAAAGTACTCAAAGGTATATTTATTTTTGTGTGTTTATTTTTATGTGTTTATGTATATACTGTATGCTTGTGTAGATGTGTGCACATATCTATGTATGTGTGTGTGTGCATATGTACACATACACATAGATACATACACACATAAAAAATCAACACACAAACATATACACCATTAAACCTTACCCAGTCCAAAACCTTGTCATATAATAAATCCCTTTTTAAACATCTATTTTAATTAAAAAAAAAACATATATTTTACTAGATATGAGTTGAATGCTTTATCTCAATATATTTACATGTGTTTTTATATACTTTTATTGCAGCCCTAATACTTTGCTTCAGGTTTCCAGCTGTGCTAATGTTTTAGCGCTGTGTTGCATCAACGTAAATAACCACAAATTTGAGTAATGTTTAGCTCAGCTATTCATTGAAACTATAGGGCGTGGTAAAAAAAATGTTGGTCACCATGGAGTTTTGTTTACCATGGACTTGTAATATCAGATTATGTGCTATATTTAGCACAGGATCAAGATATAAATAGTGTACCCTGTTGTATCTATAGGGCTTCACTTGTAATTAGGACCAATAGGGAATGAATTAATTGAATCTCTTTACTTTTGCTTTGGTCACATATCTCGTCAACAAAGGTTCATGAATATCACTTTGGAAACCCACTTTAAAAGTATCTAGTACCAAATTTTTTATGTTTGTTTAGTGTATTTTCTGTTTAACTAGATTTTTATATATTCTAATTCAAGCTTCTTGTCTAATTTTAGCAACAGTTCTTATGGATTGCAATGGCTAACAAAAAAAATGCACAGCGATATTTTCTTGTAGCAATTCTGATGGATTAGTATCTAGGACATAGAAATTACCTTATAGCTTCTATTTGTGTTCTAATACACTTCTGTGTTTTGCAGACTACAACTTGGACCTGTTCAAGTCTGATGCTACAGAACTGTATACCTGTTCAAGCCAAAACTTAAATGAACAAAGAATTCAAAAAAAGTTAAACTTTTAACATTAAGATAGAACTTACACTTTTAAAACACTATTTCAATTTCTAGTATCAAACTTGCTTTTTTTTCTATGTATCCTTTGTTGAAAAGTCAGCTGCTGTATAGCAGTGTCTACTAGGAGGTAACTGAACACATCTTTGAGCCAATGAGCTATGTGTATAGCAATATCCCCTAGCAAGCGATCCATACTCAATCACTGCCCCCACTCGTCATATCGCGTTCTTCACGTTGTATGCTCTGTGCACTCCAGAAAGTGTCCCTCCGGGAACAATGGATCCACTTCAAAGGTGCCCTGGAACATACGGAAGCCTCATCACCACCTCCAGATCAACACATAGAAACCACAATCGACATCCTTGCACTCAAAGAAATGGACTTTCCATTGAAAATAAATCAATCCTTTATTCCAAACGTTAAAAGCTTAAACCTACTTCTAACATGCTTTTAACGTTTGGAATAAAGGATTGATTTGTTTTCAATGGAAAGTCCATTTCTTTATATCACTTATATGTGTATAGCAACCAGTTTCTAGCTAGCTCCCAGTATGGCATTGCTGCTCCTGAGACTACCTAGGTAAGCTTTTCAAAAAAAGGATACCATAAAAGCAAAGTAAATGTTGACAATCAAAAGTATATTGAAAAGTCCCTTTATATTGCAATTTCTATCTGAATCATGAAATTATCATTTTAACTTGAATGTCCCTTTAAAGTCTCTGCCTTTCTGTTCTGAACTAACAGCCCCCTCTCTTTTCCAGGGCTTGTTCATGTTCACTTGTATAGCACAGCACAGTAGCACATCTCAGCTGATCCTTTCTCAGCTGTGAAGCTTTTGCTCTTTGCCTGACAGTGACTGTATCTGAGTTTTGCAGCTTATCTCCTTATTGCTTTTCTTGTTTCTGTCTCGTATGTGTCAGTATCAGCTGGTTGTCTTTCATCTGTCTAGCCTGCAGTTTTGTTAAAATCAGCTACTGGTCTCTACCTCTGTACAGACCTCAAAAAAAAAAAAAAAAAATCTGTTTTAATGATTTTTTAAAGCTGATTAAAGAACTGAGATTTCAATGCATATACTGTAAAATTGCCTATGTAATAATGAAAGTTTGATTTATAACAAGACTCCTGTGTCTAGCAGTATTTCATAAATTATTGTAGAATCAAAATGACTATCGAATGGCTGGAATGGGAGGGAGGGGAGGAGCTGTTGGGCGGCTCTGCTGTGGTGCTCTTTGCCTCCTCCTGCTGGCCGGGAGGTGAATGTCCTATTGGTGGTTGGGATGATCCGTGGACTCATCGTGTCAAAAAATAAATACATTTATCAGGTAAGCATAAATTTTCTTTTTAGCATAGCGATCATGTTAACTTTCAACTCATAATACAAGAGGTAAACCTAAAGAGCACAAACACACGCAATATACCCCTTATCGCTCCACGTTTGCGCTCCACTCGTAATCTGGCTCTTAGACGGCAAGCTGGCAAAATGATTCAGGTGAATGTTTGTGATTGTCAAATATTTTGATGTCTGTTTTGTCATGGTAAAGTAATCTCGTTGGATAGAAAGAAAGGTGTCTCCAAGGGCCAGCCATGGGCATTACGGGTTGGTCTAATAATTTTGTTTCATAAGCATTTTTTATTGAATCCAGTCCATTGATTCTGGTATAATATATATTTTAGATGGTCTTAAAGGGACAGTCAACACCAGAATTTTTGTTGTTAAAAAAGATAGATAATCCGTTTATTACCCATTCCCCAGTTTTGCATAACCAACACAGTTATAATAATACACAGTTTAGCCTATCAGTGCTGGCTCCAAGGTAACTTCACGTGCGTGAGCTCAATGTTATCTATATGACACACATGAACTAACACCCTCTAGTGGTGAAAAACTGTCAAAATGCATTTAGATTAGAGGTGGCCTTCAAGGTCTAAGAAAGTAGCATATGAGCCTACCTAGGTTTAGCATTCAACTAAGAATAACAAGAGAACAAAGCAAAATTGGTGATAAAAGTAAATTGGAAAGTTGTTTAAAATGACATGCCCTATTTGAATCATGAAAGTTTATTTTGGACTTGTCCCTTTAAATGAAGTGATCCTTCATATCCTTCATATCCTTCATATTCTATAGGTACTGCACAGTTCTGTTTATTTTGAAACTACTGGTTTGTTCGTAGTGCTGCTGAATCTGTTGGCCCTCTACAAATACCTGATGATGATTATGATGACTATAAAATACAATTAAAGGATGTAACATTTTCTATGTTAACAACACATGGGGGCCAATTTATCAAGGGCCGAATGTTCCCTGATGCCCCTGTTTCGCGTGAGCCTTCAGGCTCACCGGAAACAGCAGTTATGAAGCAGTGGTCTGCAATCCGGCCGATCCTATAAGATCGGGTTGATTGACACCCTCTGCTAGTGGCCGCGAATCTGCAGGGGCGGAATTGCACAAGTAGTTCGCCAGAACTGCTTGTGCAATGTTAAATGCTGACAGCGTATGTTGTCGGCATTCAGCGATGTCTGTCGGACATGATAAGCTACAGCGTATCATATCGGACAGACATTGATAAATCGGCCCCATGTTATGAAAAAGAGGAATTAAATGTAAATTAAATCACATGCTTGCAAAACTATGCTCTTTTTGAAAATGCAAGCAGCTTGACTGCCCTGCTGGAATTTTGATTATAATATTTGTGCACTTTGGTTATTCCATGTCTTTTTGAACAAGTTGGAATATTGTGATCAGTTTATCAAATAAGTGAAACATACCTATTTCAATTACAAATAGTGAGTAATGTCATAGTAGTATATGTGTACTCTAGCAAAGTACACAAATGTATGTGGGTGTTTATACAAATGCACTTATCTTTATATAAATATATACACTATTTGACTATCCCACCTATATGAGCTTGGTGGATATTTAATTTCAAAACCATAAGCATTAATATCACCCCCTTTGCTCTATAACAGCTACAAGTCTTCTGGGAAGGCTCCACACAAGAGGAATATTTACCTATTTAGTCAAAAGGGCATTTGTGAGGTCAGGCACTGATATTGGACTAGAAGTTCTAGCTTGCAATCAGCATTCCAATTCATCACAAAGGTGTTCAGTTGGGTTGAGGTCAGGGCTCTGTGCAGGTCACTCAAGTTCCTCTCTACCAAATTTGTATTCATGGACCCCACTTTGTGCACAGTGGCACAGTCATGCTAAAGCAAGAAAGTTCTTCTTTCAAACTGTTGCCACAAAGTTGGAAGCACACAATAGTCTAAAATGTTTTTTTTTTATTCTGTAATATTAAGATTACCCTTTACTTGACCTAAAGGGCCTTCCCCAAACCATGAAAACAGTACCAGACCATTATCCCTCCTCCGCCAATCTTTATTGTAGGCACAATGGCAGGTAACATTCCCCTGGCAACCACTACCCACATATTTTGTTATTAGACTGCCATAAAGTTATGAATGGTTCTTCACCCAAAATAACACATTTCCACTGCATCAGAGTCCAGTGGAGGTGAGCTTATCCCAATTCCAACCAATGCTTGGCATTGTGCATGTTGATTAACCTGTTCGCCCTCACTGAAACTTGGCTTTCCTCCTCTAGCACAACTGCTGTAGCCTCTCTGTCCTATGGTGGCCTGCACTTCAGCCCCACTCCCAGGCCAGGAGACAATCAAGGAGGGGGAGTAGGAATTCTCCTGTCTCTACACAGTACCTTTCACTGCATTCCTTCACCCCTCTCTTTCCTTTTCATCTTTTGAAGTTCATGTTATCCGCCTCTTCTCCCCTCTAGCTCTTTGTGTTGCAGTTATTTATCGGCCCCATGGCCAAGCATCACAATTTCTGGACCACTTTGAAGCCTGGCTTCCATATTTTCTCTCTTGTATTGTCCCTTCTCTCACCTTAGGGGACTTCAACATACCCCTTGATTATCCTAACATGCCTGCTGCTGCTAAACTTCTATCCCTTACCACCTCTTTTGGCCAGTCCCAGTGGACAACATCTCCAACCCACGGTGAAGGCAACTCCATAGACCTTGTCTTCACTAATCTCTGTGCAATTTCCAACTTCCTTAACTTCCCCTTTCCTCTCTCTGACCACCATCTACTAACTTTCTTTCGTACTCTACCTGCTACATCTTTGCAAGCCCCCAAGAAACTGCTACCTTACAGAAATATAAATGACTTGGATCTCACAGAGTTTTCCACTCAACTGAATCCTCTGCTCTCTGACATTTCATTCCTCTCTTGCCCAAACCTCATTGCTTTACAGTATAATGCGGCACTAAAATCAACAATTAAAAAAGCTGCACCCTCCACTGTTCATCATACATCAATCACTCGACGGCAACCGTGGCACACCAAACAAACTAGATATCTTCAGCGACGTTCACAGGCTGCTGAACAGCAGTGGAGGAAATCTGTGCTGATGTCCGGCATTATAAATTAATCCTTAAGTCCTACAACTTTGCGCTTAGCCTGGCCAAACAAGTCAACCTTTAACTCTCTTCTACGTCCGCCTGCACCCCCGCCCACTACCAACCTCACTGCTCAGATTATTGCTGATCACTTCAAAAATAAAATTGACACCATTAGAAAAGATATCTGCACCTCACATCCTTCAAACACAGCAATTCTGCCCACCCCTTCTATTAACAAAACTCTATGCTACTTCCCTCCTGTAACAGAGGAAGAAGTATCTGTACTCCTATCCTTGACTCATCTCACAACCTGCCCACTTGACCCTATTCCTTCACAATTTCTTCCCTCTCTCTCTGCTTCACTAAGCCCTACCCTATCTCATCTCTTTAACCAATCTCTCATCGCTGGCACATTTCCGGATATATTCAAGCATGTGTCAATCATACCAATCCTAAAAAAGCTCTTGCTTGACCCCTCCACGCTTTCTAACTATCGACCAGTCTCCTTACTTCTCTTTACTTCAAAATTATTGGAACGACTGGTCTATAATCGGCTATCTCAATTTCTCACAACTAACTCCTTACTTTATCCACTACAATCTGGTTTCTGCCCTAAACACACAACAGAAACTGCTCTTGCTAAAGTAACAAATGACCTGTTATCACCTAAAGCAAAAGGCCACTACTCCTTACTAATTCTTCTTGACCTATCCGCTCCTTTTGACACAGTTGACCATCCTCTCCTCCTAAAAATACTACATTCATTTGGCATCCGAGACACAGCCCTCTCCTCATATCTCTCAAACCGCTCTTTTTCAGTTTCCTTTAACAACACATCTTGCCATCCTATGCCTCTCTCAGTTGGAGTACCGCAAGACTCTGTTTTGGACCCCTTGCTTTTCTCTTTCTATACATCCTCCTTTGGAAAACGTATTGGATTCCAGTACCACTTATATGCTGATGATACCCAAATCTATCTTTCCTCTCCTGATATCTCTCCCTCTTTACTCAACCAGATCTTCAACTGCCTCTCAGCAATTTACTCTTGGACGTCTTCACACTACCTCTAACCCAATCTGTCCAAAACTGAGCTGCTTCTTATTCCCCCCTCTTTGAGACATCCAATACCTGACATTTCTCTGACGGTTAGAGACTTTATTCTATACACCTCACCATAGGTTCGCTGTCTTGGGGTCACACTAGACTCAGAGCTCACATTCAACCCACATATACAAGCACTTACCAAATCCTGCCATTTACACCTATGCAACATTTCCAGAATTCTTCAATTCCTTACTCAAAAAACTACAAAAATACTTATTCATTCCTTCATTTTGTCTTGCATTGATTATTGCAATCTACTCCTTAATGGCCTTCCAAAACACTGCCTCTCCTCCCTCCAATCTATTATGAATGCTTCTACCAGACCTAAGTCGCTGATCTACATCAGCTGCTCCACTCTTCCAGTCTCTACACTGGCTCCCCATACACTCCAGAATACAATTTAAAGTATTAACCCTAACTTACAAAGCACTAAATAGTCTAGCTCCCAACTATATTTCCTCTCTCATCGTGAAATATTCCCTATCCCGTCCGCTTCAATCAACCTTTGACCTACGTCTCTCCACTCCTGTTATCTCTACTTTCCACTCCCGCCTCTAAGACTTTGCATGTGCTGCTCCTGTTCTCTGGAACTCTCTACCCCGCTCCATAAGAATGTCTCCAACCTTGTATAGCTTCAGGCGCTCCTTGAAAACCCACCTATTCAGAGAGGCGTACTATCTCTCCTCCATCCCTCATCCTAACCAAACTAATACATGAACTGCCTGACTCACTACTGCAACTACAACCAATGTAACAAGCTACCCCAACCTTATGTCTCTGCACCCTAAACCTGTAGACTGTGAGCTCTCCGGAGCAGGGCTTCTTCCTCCTGTACTAGATTTGTTTAGTTTTTTTATGTTTTGTATTTTATCAAAAATCTTTGTCATTGTATACCCCTATCATTGTACCCAGCGCTACGGAATTTGGCGGTGCAATACAAATAAATAATAATAATAATAATAATGTGAGGTTTGTGAACCGCTGCTCGGCTATGTAAACCCATTTCATGAGGCTCCCGATGCACAGTCCTTGTGCTGATGTTGCTTTCAGAGGTAGTTGAATGATGTAGTGAATGATGAAACAGATGATAGGTGATTTTTATAGCCTTTATGTGGTCTACCAATTTGTGGCTGGACTGATGCTGCTCCTAGGTGCTTCCACTTCCACAAGTGTAATGGGGCAGATCTAGTAGAGCAGAAATCTCATTAACTGGCTTGTTGCAAAGGTGTCATCTTGTGCCATATTTAAAGTCACTCTACTACCGATGTTTATCTATGAAAATTTCATAGCTATGTGCTGGAATTTGTGCACCTAGTTAGCAATGGGTGTGGATGAAATTCAATAATTAATGTAGGTGTACACATACTTTTGGCCTTATTGTGTATGTGTATTCACACACACACATTTGAAAATCTGTATACACATATCATGCCTGAACAACCCTAGCACTGAGGTATCTCTGATACATGCCTTATTTAAAAAGAAAAACATTAACTGCCTTAAAAGCTATAAAGCATGTTTTCTTTATATGTGCATAATATATATGAAAACCATTGAAACTGTTCTTTTACATTGTTTTTTTGAGTATTTGGAAATACTCTGTTAAAAGAATTATGTGTAAATGAAGCCATTTACTAACTGATTTAAATAAGCTACTTGAGCTAGAGTAGTTAACCAATTACTGAGTTGAAAGCTTGTGATGTCTAAAATATGCATTTTTAATTAATAGAATTTGGCGAATACACGGATCACAAGTGAAGCGCAAATTAACACTGCCGCTTGAGCGTTAATTGCGCTAGAAGTAAGATTTTTGCGCTCATTGGATTGTGCTAATATTACGAGTTGAAAGTAAGCTGTTTGCGATCTAGCCGTAACCTGACAAGCGCAAAAATCAGAAGTTATAATATTGCTTGCACGTTCACGTATTCCCCCATAGATATCAATGGAGAAAAAGTGGTAAAGAAAACCGTACATCCCACTCTCACGCAAACATAATCACTTTTTCTCATTTCCACTAACCTGACATAAAAATATGAATATTTTCTATTTATTCATAAATACATAGTTCTACATATATCTGATGTTTTTTGAACAATATATATCTATACATATATATATATATATATATATATATATATATATATATATATATATATATAGTGGGGCAAAAAAGTATTTAGTCAGCCACCAATTGTGCAAGTTCTCCCACTTAAGAAGATGAGAGAGGCCTGTAATTTTCATCAGAGGTATACCTCAACTATGAGAGATAAAATGTGGAAACAAATCCAGACAATCACATTGTCTGATTTGGAAAGAATTTATTTGCATATTATGGTGGAAAATAAGTATTTGGTCACCTACAAACAAGCAAGATTTCTGGCTCTCACAGACCTGTATCTTCTTCTTTAAGAGGCTCCTCTGTCCTCCACTCATTACCTGTATTAATGGCACCTGTTTGAACTTGTTATCAGTATAAAATACAGCTGTCCACAACCTCAAACAGTCACACTCCAAACTCCACTATGGTGAAGACCAAAGAGCTGTCGAATGACACCAGAAACAAAATTGTAGACCTGCACCAGGCTGGGAAGACTGGATCTGCAATAGGCAAGCAGCTTGGTGTGAAGAAATCAACTGTGGGAGCAATAATTAGAAAATGGAAGACATACAAGACCACTGATAATCTCCCTCGATCTGGGGCTCCACGCAAGATCTCACCCCGTGGGGTCAAAATGATCACAAGAACGGTGAGCAAACATCCCAGAACCACACGGGGGACCTAGTGAATGACCTGCAGAGAGCTGGGACCAACGTAACAAAGGCTACCATCAGTAACACACTACGCCGCCAGGGACTCAGATCCTGCAGTGCCAGACGTGTCCCCCTGCTTAAGCCAGTACATGTCCGGGCCCGTCTGAAGTATGCTAGAGAGCATTTGGATGACCCAGAAGCGGATTGGGAGAATGTCATATGGTCAGATGAAACCAAAGTAGAACTGTTTGGTAGAGTAGAGTTGCAACCAAAGAACAGCATACCTACTGTGAAGCATGAGGATGGCAACATCATGCTTTGGGGCAGTTTCTCTGCAAAGGGAACAGGATGACTGATCCGTGTACATGAAAGAATGAATGGGGCCAAGTATCGTGAGATTTTGAGTGCAAACCTCCTTCCATCAGCAAGGGCATTGAAGATGAAACGTGGCTGGGTCTTTCAGCATGACAATGATCCCAAACACACCACCCGGGCAATGAAGGAGTGGCTTAGTAAGAAGCATTTCAAGGTCCTGGAGTGGCCTAGCCAGTCTCCAGATCTCAACCCCATAGAAAACCTTTGGATGGAGTTGAAAGTCTGCGTTGCCCAGCGACAGCCCCAAAACATCACTGCTCTAGTGGAGATCTGCATGCAGGAATGGGCCAACATACCAGCAACAGTGTGTGACAACCTTGTGAAGACTTACAGAAAACGTTTGACCTCTGTCATTGCCAACAAAGGATATATAACAAAGTATTGAGATCAACTTTTGATATTGACCAAATACTTATTTTCCACCATAATATGCAAATAAATTATTTCCAAATCAGACAATGTGATTGTCTGGATTTGTTTCCACATTTTGTCTCTCATAGTTGAGGTATACCTATAATGAAAATTACAGGCCTCTCTCATCTTCTTCAGTGGGAGAACTTGCACAATTGGTGGCTGACTAAATATTTTTTGCCCCACTGTATATATATATAAATACATACAGTATGTCACAGAAGTGAGTAGACCCCTCACATTGTTGTAAATATTTTATTATATCCTTTCATGTGACAACACTGAAGAAATGACACTTTGCTACAATTTAAAGTAGTGAGTGTACTGCCTGTATTCATACAAAGGATATGAGAAGCACACAAGCAGCAGCAGTTAAATGTGTTTTATTTGTAAATCCAAAAGCGGACAAGCACAAAATCACCAAAGTGAAGGGTACACATTACCCGGGTAAAAAGCAGAGAATAAAGGAAAAGTTGTGCTGGAGCTAGTAGCACAAGGCTTACGCGTTTCGGCCTAAGCCTTACTCATAGCTATGGCTATGAGTAAGGCTTAGGCCGAAACACGTAAGCCGTGTGCTACTAGCTCCAGCACAACTTTTCCTTTATTCTCTGCTTTTTACCCGCGTAATGTGTACCGTTCACTTTGGTGATTTTGTGCTTGTCCGCTTTTGGATTTACAAATAAAACACATTTAACTGCTGCTGCTCATGTGCTTCTCATATCCTTTGTATGATTGCTTTCTATTTGGCCAGAGTGAGCACGGAGCAGGCGGCATAGGGCTGCAGGGGTGTTTCTCTACATCGGAGCGCTGTGTTGGAGGTGGGACCGGAGCTTCCTCAGACGGACAGACGGCTTTTGGGTTTGGAAGTACAAACAAGTCTGCAAATGCAACACTGACAGATACCCAAGGTATGTTCTCTGCCGCTGCTGGGGAGCTGGGTTATGATTATTATCACTTTGACATTTACTTTTTTGAACAGTACTGAGTAACCGGAAGGTCCGTTATCCACACACACATTCATCAAGGGGGAAGGAGGAAAACCCCCCTGCTGATAGAGCGCCCGTTTTCTGAGGGGACTGTTACTAAGATTAAGCTAGGTACATCAGATGGTGTTTACAATAGCGATACATGATTGTTTGTTACCAACACTGACTACATTCCATCTGTAATTATAAGAAGTGTACCTCTTCAATTATTTTCCCTCTCTGGACTGATTTGACACCTGTTTCCATTTTTTCCTCGTGGTTTTGTAATTTGTACTGCCTGTATAACAGTGTACATTTTTTGCTGTCCCCTCAAAATATCTCAACACACAGCCATTAATGTCTAAACCGTTGGCAACAAAAGTGAGTACACCCCTAAGTGGAAATGTCCAAATTAGGCCCATTATCCATTTCCCTCCCCGGTGTCATGTGACTCATTAGTGTTACAAGGTCTTAGGTGTGAATGGGGAGCAGGTGTGTTATATTTTGTGTTATCGCTCTTACACTCTCTCATACTGGTCACTGGAAGTTCAACATGTACCCTCATGGCAAAGGACTCAATGAGGATCTGAAAAAAAAGAATTTGTATATATTTACAAATTTGTAAGAATTATTTTTTGATGGATTTATTTTCTTTTGCAGCTTAAGGATGACCTGTTTCACTTGCATTGAGAGCTCCTTTGAACGCATGTTGTGGGTTCACATCAACAGTTTCCAAATGCGAATGCCACACCTGGAATCAACTCCAGGCCTTATCCATGCTTAATTGATGATGAAATAATGAAGGCGTAGCCCACACCTGCCCATGAAACAGCTTTTGAGTCAATTGTCCAATAACTTTTTGTCCCTTGAAAAAGTGAGGACTACATATTAACCCCTTAACGACCCTGTATGATGCTGGTCATTATGCCCTTAAGGACCAGCGACATACCCTGTACGTCGCTGCAGTCCTGGGCTTCTCTCTGCTGCAATCTCGCTCAAAAGAGTGAGATAGCACTATTTCTGGGGCACTGCAGAAATAGATATACTCCGTGGCCCTCTCTGCATCGCACAGCGATGGTGCCGATCGTTGGTGGGTGGAAGCAACTGCAGGGAGGCAAGTGGGCGGCCCATCGCTGGACTAGTTCTGGTTGCTGTGCCGGGAAGGGAGACAGGAGCGTGCACGTGAGTAGGGGAACGCTTGCGACCGATCACCAGTCTGGCAGTCCCATGTGCTGCCTAAGGGAGACGGTGAGGGAGTGGGAGGGGGGAAATAATTTATTTAAAAAAGATCTGGAAGGGGTAGGGGGTAGGATATAGAGGGGGGGCAGCTACACTTTGGAAAAATGGGATACAAAAATAAAAATGAGCATATTTTTAAGAAACTAGGTATTGGCAGTCAGCTGTCAGTACCTAAGATGGCCACAAAAAGCAAGAGGGGGGATATTAAGAGAGCTGTTTGGGGGGGGGATCTAGAGGTTGGGGGGTTACGGGGGAGCCAACATTGCAGAAACTATTTACATATATGAAAAAAAATGCTTTAAAAAAAAAAAAAGGCTTTTATTTTAGTACTGGCAGACTTTCTGCCAGTACTTAAGATGTCAGTGACAATTGTGGGATGGGGGGGGGGGGAAGAGAGCTGTTTGAGAGGGGTCAGGGGGTGGGATGTGTCAGGTGGGAGGCTCTGCACTAAAGTTAAAATTTACCCTACAAGCTCCCTACAAGCTACTTAATTAACCCCTTAGCGGCTTGGCATAATACAAGTGTGGCCTTCTAATTACCAGAAAGCAATGCCAAAGCCATATATGTCTGCTATTTCTGAACAAAGGGGATCCCAGAGAAGCATTTACATGATTGCACTAACTGTTTGCACTAACTATTTGTAAATAATTTCAGTGAGAAAACTTAAAATTGTGAAAAAGTGAATGTTTTTTTTTTATTTGATAGCATTTGGCGGTAAAATGGTGGTATGAAATATACCAAAATGGGCCTAGATCAATACTTTGGGTTGTCTGCTACACTGCACTAAAGATAAAATTAATCCTACAAGCTCCCTAATTAACCCCTTCACTGCTGGGCATAATACACGTGTGATGCGCAGCGGCATTTAGCAGCCTTCTAATTACCAAAAAGCAATGCCAAATCCATATGTGTCTGCTATTTCTGAACAAAGGGGATCCCAGAGAAGCATTTACAACCATTTGTGCCATAATTGCACAAGCTGTTTGTAAATAATTTCAGTGAGAAACCTAAAGTTTGTGAAAAAGTTAGAAAAAAAGTTAACAATTTTTTTTATTTGTTCGCATTTGGCAGTGAAATGGTGGCATGAAATATACCAAAATGGGCCTAGATCAATACTTTGGGGCCTACTTATCAAGCCGTCAACTGTGCTGCATTCGCCGGCACCAATACGCTCACCTGACATCGCTTAACTTCGCTGCCGTGGACCTGAATACATTCTCCATATTTAACAAAAAAGCTGTCAAAAAGCCGTGCACCAAGTACGGGGTGATGAGCAGTGGACTGTTGTTAACTAACAGTCATCGATCTCGCTGCTATTCGGCTTTTTCCCAACTTTATTTGTATACTGTCACTAAACACCCACACTATACTAAACTGTTTAACCCCTATCCCGCCGCTCTCGGACCCGCCGCAACTAAATAAAGTTATTAACCCCTATTCCTCCACTCCTGGAGCCCACCGCCACCTACATTATACTTATTAACCCCTAATCTGCCGCCCCTACACCACCGCCACCTACATAAAGTTATTAACCCCTATCCTGCAGCTCCTGGAGCCCACCGCAACTAAATAAATGTATTAACCCCTAAACCGCCCCCACATCGCCATAAACTAAATTAAGCTATTAACCCCTAAACCTAATAACCCGCTAACTTTATATTAAATATTAACTCATCCCTATCGTATAATAAATTTAAACTTACTTTAGATTCAAATTAAACTATATTAAACTATTAATTAACCTATTCAAACTATTATAATAAAATTACATTAAACTATATTAAATTAATAATTAACCTACCCTTACTATTATAATAACATTACATTAAACTATATTAAATTAATGATTAATCCAACCTAACTTTTATACTAAAATTACATTAACTATATTAAAAGAATATTAATCTAACCTAACTTTTATACTAAAATTACATACAACTACAGATTAAATTAACTATATTATATATTTAAACACCTAACCCTACTCAAATAATTTAAATCTACACTAAAAAATTACAAAGTTACAAAAAACTAACAACTAAGTTACAAAAAATAACAAACACTAAGTTACACAAAAAAAATAAACACTAAGTAACAAAAAATAAAAAAGAAATTATCAAAGCTTTAAACTAATTACACCTAATCTAAGGGCCCTATGAAAATAAAAAAGCCCCCCCCCCCAAATAAAAAAAAACCCCTAGCCTACAATGAACTACAAATAGCCCTTAAACATAGAAACATAGAAACATAGATATTGACGGCAGATAAGAGCCATAGGCCCAGCAAGTCTGCCCGACCTTACCTAACAGTATAAACTTATCTAGTTCGTAGGATAGCCCTATGCTTGTCCCATGCATTTTTAAAGTCCCCCACAGTGTTTGTTGCTACTACCTCTTGAGGCAGTTTATTCCATAAATCAATCACTCTTTCTGTAAAGAAGTGCTTCCTCAAATTACTTCTGAATCTACTACCCTTTAGCTTGAGCTCATGACCCCTTGTTCTTGAATTTTCCATTTTATGTAAAATACCCACAGCCTCAGTTTTACTAAACCCTTTAATGTACTTGAAAGTTGCTATCATATCACCTCTTTCCCTTCTCTCCTCTAAGCTATACATATTTAGGTCATTGAGCCTATCCTGGTAAGTTTTATTTTTTAGACCATGTACCATTTTGGTAGTCCTCCTTTGCACAGATTCAAGTTTGTTAATATCCTTCTGAAGATATGGTCTCCAGAACTGCACACAATACTCAAGATGAGGCCTAACTAATGATCTATAAAGTGGCATAAGAACCTTACTATTTCTGCTGCAAATACCTCTACCAATACATCCAAGCATTCTGCTAGCCTTACTCGCTGCATTACTACATTGTTTACTAAGTTTTAAATCATCTGAAATAATAATTCCCAAGTCCTGTTCCTCGTCTGTAACAGTCAGTAAAGTGTAATTGAGTCTGTAATTAACATTTGGATTTTTCTTCCCTAAATGCATTATTTTACACTTTGCTGTGTTAAACTTTAGACCCCAGTCGTTTGTCCAATCCTCCAATTGTTGTATATCACTTCTCATTTTGTCTACCCCCCCTGGAACATCCACTCTGTTGCAAATTTTTGTATCATCTGCAAAGAGACATACTTTCCCCTGTAGCCCTTTGCTGATATCGCAGATAAATATGTTAAACAAAACAGGCCCCAGAACTGACCCCTGAGGAACACCACTAGTAACAGCCCCCTCTGCTGAATGAACTCCATTTACTAAGACACTTTGTTTTCTGTCCTTAAGCCAGCATTCCACCCAGTTCACAATTTTTGAATCTAGACCAAGGAGATATAGTTTGTGAATAAGTTTATTGTGTGGGACGGTGTCAAATGCTTTGCTGAAATCTAGATATGCTACATCAACTGCTCCTCCCTTGTCTAATACTTTTGTTACATAATCAAAGAAGTCAATTAGATTAGTCTGACATGATCTCCCTGAAGTAAAACCATGCTGATTTTGGTCCTCTAAATTGTTTGTCTTTATGTAAGTCATAATTCTTTCTTTTAAGAGGCTTTCCATTAATTTCCCTACTACTGAAGTTAAACTAACTGGCCTGTAGTTGCCAGATTCTTCTCTACTGCCCTTTTTATGAAGGGGTATTACATTTGCTATTCTCCAATCATCTGGGACAGCTCCTGTTAATAGTGACTGATTAAACAGATCAGTTAATGGGACAGTTAGCACTGATCGAAGTTCTTTTAAAACCCTTGGATGAATATTATCAGGACCCACTGCCTTTGTAACATTTATTTTTGATAATGCTAACAAAACCTCATCCTCTGTAAAAAGATTACTGTTAAGCTTGTTTCTATTTTGCTTAGCATCCCTTAATGTAGACATTGTATCTTCACAATCTTTAGTGAAAACAGAACAGAAGTAATCATTGAGACAGTCTGCAATCTGCTTATCTCCTTCTATTATTCTACCATCAACTGATTTCAATTTTACTATTCCTACCTTATTTTTTCTTCTTTCACTGATATATCTAAAGAATGTTTTGTCCCCATGTTTTACTGACTGTGCTATCTTCTCTTCTGCATGAGCTTTAACCTTCCTAATTAACTGCTTAGTCTTTTTTTGTTGGAGTCTCCATATTTTCATATCATCATCTGCTTGTGTGTGTCTGTAATTTTTATAAGCTATCTTTTTTGTCTTTACAGCATGTGCTACTTCTTTGGAAAACCAAATTGGTTTCCGCTTTCTTTTACTTTTACAGACATGTCTAATACAGTGTGCGGTTGCATCTAAAATTGCACCTTTCACAAATTCCCACTGTTCTTGAACCCCTGTAATAAGAGTTTTCCCCTTTAAATAGTTCTTTAGGTATTCTCCCATTAATGAAAAATCTGCCGTCCTAAAGTCTAAAACTTTTGTTTTAGTCTGGGTGGACAGTTCCTGAACATGAATACTAAACCAAACAGATTGATGATCACTGGATCCTAAGTTCTCACCTACAGACACATCTGAAACTGTATCACTGTTTGTAAGTATTAGATCTAATATAGCTTCCTTACGAGTTGGTTCCTTGACTAATTGTTCAAGTGATTCCCCTAGCAGAGATTCAAGAATATACCTGCTTCTAGCCGATCTAGCAGAAGGAATCTTCCAGTCTATATCTGGCAAATTAAAGTCCCCCAGTACTATAACCTTACCCTTCATGGTCATTTTGGTTATTTCATCTAATAACAGATTGTCCAGTTTTTCATCCTGCAATGGAGGCCTATATACAACCCCTATTCTAAAAACATTTTTATCTCCAATTTCCAAAGTCACCCAAATACTTTCCACCTCATCATTTGTTCCTACAATTTCAGTAACCTTTATATTTTCATTTACATACAAAGCAACTCCTCCACCTTTCTTTCCTACTCTGTTCTTTTTAAATAACCTGTATCCAGGTATGACTATGTCCCAGTCATGCAAATCATTGTACCATGTTTCTGTTATAGCTACTAAATCCAAGTTGTCCCTAGTCATTATTGAAATGAGTTCAGGTAATTTATTTCCTAAGCTGCGAGCATTTGTGCTCATGGCACGAAGAATTTTTCTACTAGAATTTCTAGAATTGTTACTTGGACTAACAGTTTTGGCATGCTGTGGGGGGCAGGTGGATATATTAATGCTACCCCCCCTTTATTAGTTTAAATGATTTCTAATAAAGTATTTGAACTCCTCTCCCAGATACTCTGTTCCTTTAGCATCCAAATGCAAGCCATCTCTCCTAAATAACCTAGTATCTTTCCAAACAGAGCTATAATGGCCAATAAAACCAAATCCTCGTTCCCTGCACCACTTATCTAACCAAGAATTAAATGTTGTTATCCGCTCCATCTTTCCTGCTTCCTGGCCATACACAGGTAAAATAGCAGAAAATGATAGAGTTGATGCCACAGTCTCTAAATGATTACCTAGGTCACAAAACTCTTTCTGAACAGCAGCAACATGATTACTAGCCAGATCATTTGTTCCTAAATGTACAATCACATCTAACTCACTTCCCTTTCCTGCTGCCTTAACAATTCTCAAAATACGATTCTTATCCCTGTGAGCATTAGCTCCTGGAAGACATCTAACCTCCCTTGTTTCTCCTTTACTTTCACCTAAATACACATTCCTCAAAATAGAGTCACCCACTAACAGTCATTTTCTCAAAAAAACATCTGCAGTTCTTTCCTGTGTTATGTTACCTGGAGAATCAGGTGCCAATAGATTTAAATTACCTGTTATAGCTTCAGAGGGCTCAGAAACAGCAATCTCCTCATCACAAGTATATTCGGCAAGAGCAGCATAGGAGTTTTGCAATGGCAGAGGTTGTGGGCAATGCTTCTGGTCTACTGTTCTAATTCTTCCAGAGCCTACAGTGATCCATCTGCCTCTCCTTGCTGATCTCTGGGGTAGAGGGGCTTCTTTCTGAGGCAGTTTTGTAGAGGTAACAGGTATGTTACTTACCTTAGCTTGAAGTTTAGCTATTTCCTCCCTTAACAGGGAAAACTGCTTACAAACAGGACAGCCCCTGTCTTCAAGAAAGGGCCTTTTGCGGGGCATTGCCCCAAAGTAATCAGCTCTTTTACCTGTAAATAAAAATACAAACAACCCCCCCAACAGTAAAACCCACCACCCACACAACCAACCCCCCAAATAAAAAGCTAATCTAAAAAAACCTAAGCTCCCCATTGCCCTGAAAAGGGCATTTGGATAGGCATTGCCCTTAAAAGGGCATTTAGCTATATTGCAACTGTCTTGAAGATAGAAGATGCCGTCTGGATGAAGACTTCTGCGGGCTTGGAAGAAGACTTCAGCTGCTTCGTTGAGGACTTCTCCCTGCTTCTTGGAGGATGGATGTCGGATCTTCAAAACTGTAAGTAAATCTTCTGGGGTTAGTGTTAGGATTTTTTAAGGGTTTATTTGGTGGGTTTTAGTTTTAGATTAGGTCTTGGGCTGCAATAGAGCTAAATGTCCTTTTGAGGGCAATGCCCATCCAAATGCCCTTTTCAGGGCAATGGGGAGCTTAGGTTTTTTTAGTTAGCTTTTTATTTGGGGGGTTGGTTGTGTGCGTGGTGGGTTTTACTGTTGGGGGGTTGTTTGTATTTTTTTTACAGGTAAAAGAGCTGATAACTTTGGGGCAATGCCCCGCAAAAGGCCCTTTTAAGGGATATTTGTAGTTTATTGTAGGCTAGGGGCTTTTTATTTTGGGGGGCTTTTTTATTTTCATAGGGCCCTTAGATTAGGTATAATTAGTTTAAAGCTTTGATAATTTCTTTTTTCTTTTTTGTAACTTAGTGTTTATTTTTTGTGTAACTTAGTGTTTGTTATTTTTTGTAACTTAGTTGCTAGTCTTTTGTAACTTTGTAATTTTTTAGTGTAGATTTAAATTATTTGAGTAAGGTTAGGTGTTTAAATATATAATATAGTTAATTTAATTTGTAATTTAATGTAATTTTAGTATAATAATTAGGGTAGGTTAATTAATAGTTTAATATAGTTTAATTTAAATCTAAAGTTAAGTTTAAATTTATTATAAGATAGGGATGAGTTAATATTTAATGTAAGGTTAGCAAGTTGTTAGGTTTAGGGGTTAATAGTTTAATTTAGTTTATGGCAATGTGAGGGGCTGGCGGTTTAGGGGTTTATAGGTTTAGTAACTGGTAGTGATGTGGGAGGCCAGGGGTTTAGGGGTTAATAACTTTATTTAGTTACGGTGGGCTCTGGGAGCGGCGGGAGAGGGGTTACTAACTTTATGTAGGTGGCGGCAGGGTTGGGGCAGCAGATTAGGGGTTAATAAGTATAATGTAGGTGGCGGCAGTGTAGGGGGCGGCAAATTAGGGGTGTTTAGACTCGGGTTACATGTTAAGGTGTTAGGTGTAAACGTAACTTTTATTCTCCCATAGGAATCAATAAGATATCGGGCAGCAGCAAACATGAGCTTTTGCTGCTTTCAGACTCCCATTGATTCCTATGGCATCCCCGCCTCCATAGCGGCGGATTGAAAACCAGGTACGCTGGGCGAGCGTATCTGGTAGATTTTTGATAACTAGCAAAAGTAGTCAGATAGTGCCGAATTTGCATTCGGAACATCTGTAGTGACGTAACCATCGATCTGTGTCAGACTGAGACAGGCGGATCGTATGTTACGTCACAAAATTCTACTTTTGCCGGTCTGTAGCCTTTGATAAATAAGGCGAATCAAGCTCTCCACAATTACGCTGTGGAATTCCAGCATATTTGCGGTTGGCGGCTTGATAAATAGGCCCCTTTGGGTTGTCTACTAAAATAAATATATAAATGTCAGGGGATATTCAGGGATTCCTGACAGATATCCGTGTTCCAATGTAACTATCGCTAATTTTGAAAAAAAAATGGTTTGGAAATAGCAAAGTGCTACTTGTATTTATTGCCCTATAACTTACAAAAAAAAGCAAAGAACATGTAAACATTGGGTATTTCTAAACTCAGGACAAAATTTAGAAACAATTAAGTATGGGTGTTTTTTGGTGGTTGTAGATGTTAAATAGATTTTGTGGGTCAAAGATAGAAAAAGTGTTTTTATTTTCCATTTTTTTCATCATATTTTATAAAAAAAATTATAGTAAATAATAAAATATGATAAAAATAATGATATCTTTAGAAAGTCCATTTAATGTCGAGAAAAACGGTATATAATGTGTGTGGGTACAGTAAATGAGTAAGAGGAAAATTACAGCTAAACTCAAAAGCCACACAAATGTAAAAATTGCCCTGGTTCTTAAGGGAAAGAAATTGAAAAATGGTCTTATTCTTAAGGGGTTAAAGAGCTGTAATTCCAAAACCCCTCCTCTGATTTGGATGTGAATACCCTCAAATTAAAGCTGAGAGACTATAAGCCCATATTTATTATTTAAATGTAATTTGAAAATATTTTGGGAAACAGCCGAAATAACAAAACTTGTATGTTGGCTTTTATGATGTTCATTGTGTCAGCCCCCCTTATTTTTATTTTTTTCTTGCTCCTGGACCAACATAGGACAAATGAGATGAGGAAATGTAGCTTGACATATCTGCGTATCTCTCTGTAAATATACTCTGAACATAATACACTGACTGCTCTTTGCTGGGAAATGTCTTTATCTGTCACAGAATCTCCTATTTACCTTCCAAGTTCAATCTTTTATAAAACATGTTTGGTTAGTGCTTTATATTTAGTTTTTTTTTTACTTAGGTCAGTGGATTATACCTGTGTTATATTAGGACACTTTCTGTAGAAGCCATATATTATAGATATATTTGCTTTAAATTAAATAAGATTTGGGGCTCTATGTACTAAGAGGCGGGCGGACAGCTTCTTAACTCGGGAAGCTGTCCGCCCGCCTCCGCTACACACGGGCAGCGGATCTATTGATCCGCTTGCCCGTATGTATCATTACACACTCAGCGGAGTGTGTAATGCCCGCCCCTTCAGTCGCGCGACCAATCATGCGACTGAAGGGGCTGTCAATCACCGAGAGCGAGCGAGCTCTCAGTGATTTTGCTTCGCCACCTAAGAGGTGGCGTAGGGTGTAGGAAGCAGCGGTCTAATGACCGCTGCTTCTTACATTGCGGGAAGCAGGCTCGCATATGCGAACCTGCCCCGCAAAGGCTCCGGAGCAGCTTTCGCTGCTTCGTACATGGAGCCCTATGATAACTTCCTGCCTTGCTAAAGTGCTCATTTGAGTCAGGTCAATGGATTGTAATATATTAGGAAACTTTCTGTAGGATTCATATATAGAATATTTTTTTCTTAATTATATATGATTTTAATAGCCTCCTTCTTTGCTAATGTATATGGACTGTAGAACTAATTCCCGTTCAGGTTTTTTTTATAACATACTTCTTGTTTACATCATATATAATTTAAGATAAATAAAAGTGTATATGGTTTGTTTGCCTACATCAATACACATTGTAAAACAGGCATAATGTCCGTTGGTTTAAAATCTTAATGCTCTTGATGAATGCATGAATATTGCAAACTTGTATTGAATAACTTCCTGCCTCTCTAATGTGCACTTTCTCTAGGATCCATATATAGATATATTTGCTCTTAATTATATATAATTTGAATAACCTCCTGCCTTGCTAATGTATATGGACTGTAGGACTAAGTAAGTTTTATGATGAGTATGACTGTCGCCTTGCATGCAGTTTATTTATACACTTTACGATAGATAAGTAGGTAAGTGTTTAATACTTGCTAGATTCTAGAGTCAGAATTCTATCTTGTTTATATCATATATACTTCAAGGGAAATAGAGGTTTATATGGTTTGTTTGCCCACATAACTATACATTGTAAAATGTTGGTTTACATTTTTAATGCTCTTCATGTGTGCTTGTATCTTGTAAAAAAGCAAACTTGTATTTGAAAGGATTGTACTATATTCTTTTTTTTTTTTTTTAAAGAGCAGAGTCTCTGCTTCTTTTTATTAATGTTTTGCTTGTGGTATACATACAATGCAAATAAAATAGAAACAACAGTAAGAGAAACAATATGGTATAAAAACAAAATACATTGCATATTGTCCTATTCATACACAATAGAAACATATCTAGCTTAACATTATACATTTAAACATAAATGATGAGCTTTACAATTGAATACTACTAAGCAATAACATAATTTATGTAAGAACTTACTTGATAAATTCATTTCTTTCATAGTGGCAAGACTCCATGAGCTAGTGACGTATGGGATATACATTCCTACCAGGAGGGGGCAAAGTTTCCCAAACCTCTAATGCCTATATATACACCTCCCACCTCACTCATACCTCAGTTTATCATATAGCCAAGTAGTGATGTGTAAAAAAAAAAGGTGTAAAAAGCATTAAAAAGAGGAACTGGAAAAATAATGTGCTTTATAATAAAAAATCCTAACCACAAAAAATAGGGTGGGTCTCATGGACTCTTGCCACTATGAAAGAAATTAATTTATCAGGTAAGGTTTTACATAAATTATGTTTTATTTCATCTAAGTGGCAAGAGTCCATAAACTAGTGACGTATGGGATATAATACCCTAGATGTGAAAGTCGATGAGTTACTAGAGAGGGAGGGATAAAATAAAAACAGCTATTTCTGCTGAGAAATTAAATCCCCAAAAAAGTTTTTTTAAAAACTCAAATCATAGACACTAGAATCAAACTGAGACAGCTGCCTGAAAAAATGGTAAAATTAAGTAAATGAGTGCAAAGAAGACCAAGTTACTGCTTTGCAAATTCAATAAACTGAAGCTTCATTCTTGAAAACCCAAGATATAAAGACTGATCTAGTAGAATGAGCTGTAATACACTGAATCTGAGACTGTCCCGCCTTCAAAAAAGCCTTGTGAATCTAAAACTTCAACCAAGATGCAAAAGAAATGGCAAAGGCTTTCTGACCTTATCTGGAACCAGAAAAAATTACAAATAGACTAGAAGTCTTTCTGAAATCTATAGAAGCCTCAACATAATATTTCAAAGCTTTTACTACATCCAAAGAATGAAAAGACCTTTTAGAAGTATTCTTAGGATTAGGACACAGAAAAAACAATAATCTCCCTATAGATGTTGTTAGAATTCAAAACTTAAAGCAAAAAATGTAAAACAAAGTCCACAAAACAGCTTATCTTGATGGGAAATCAGATAAGGAGACTTCACAATAGAGAGCAGACAAATCAGAAAACTCTTCTAGCAGAAGAGATAGCCAAAAAAAAAAACACATTCTAAGAAAGTATATAAAAATCCAAAGAATGCATAGGCTCAAAAGAAGAGCGTGCAAAATCTTAAAAACCAAATTGAGACTCCAAAAATGGAGAAATTTATTTAATAACAGGCTTAATACGAATCAAACCCTGAACAAAACAGTGAATATCAGGAAGCTTAGCAACCTTTCTATGAAATAAGACATAAATAGCAGAAATTTGTCCTTCAAAGTATTTGCAGACAAAACCTTTTATCCAAACTATCCTGAAGAAACTGTAAAATCCTAGGAATGCCAAGAAAAATTATGAGTGGAAAACCATGAAATATAGGTTTTCCAAAGCCTATGATAAATCACTCTTGAAAAAGACTATGAGCATGTAACATATAATTAATTACTGAATCAGAGAAACCTCTATGACTTAAGAACTAAGCGTTTAATTTCCATACCTTCAAATTCAGAGATTTAAAAACCTGATGGAAAAATGGGCCTTGAGACAGAAAGTTTAGTCTTATATAAAATGACCAAGGCTGGCAACTGGACGTTCGGACAAGGTCTTAATACCAAAACCCAAGAGGCCATGCTGGTGCTATCAGAAATACATAAAATTGTTCCAATATGATCTTGGAGATCACCCTTGGAAGATGAACCAGAGGCGGAAAAATGTAAGCAGATTGGTAAAGCCAAGGAACTGCTAGAGCATCCATAATTTCTGCTTGAGGATCACTGGACCTGGAAAAGTGTCTGAAGTCTCTTGTTCAGACGAGAGGCCAACATATCTATTTCTAGAAAACCCCACATCTATGCAAGTTGAAAAAACACATCTGGAAAATGTCTACACCTGAGATATGAATCACAGAGTCTTGACAAGAGTTGGAATTCACCCAATAAAATATCAGAGATACTTACTTCATTACTAAAGGACTGCAAGTCCCCCAATTATGATTGACATATGCCACTGTTGGGATATTTTCTGATTAAAAATTAATGTAAAGTTCTCTCTTCAATAGAGGCCAAGCCTGAAGAGCTCTAAAAATAGCATGGAGTTCTAAAATAATAATTGGTACCCTCGCCTCTTGAGGATTCCAAACCCCTTGTGCTGTCAGAGATCTCCAGACAGCTCCCCAACCTGTAAGACTTGCATCTGTCAAGATCACAGTCCAGGAAGGGCAAACAAAGGAGGCCCCTTGAATAATTAGGTAATGGGTTAAACACCAAAAACAGAGAGAGTTAAGTGTTGGGATTATTTAAGTATATCAACTGTGATATCTGAGTATACGCCTTGCACCACAGGTGCAACATGCAAAGCTGTAGCTGTCTTATATGAAAATGGAGATTGTGTTAGATGCTGCAACCATGAGACCTAAAACTTCCATGCTCATAGCCACTGAAGAGAATGATAGAGATTGAAGGTTTAGACAAGCTAAGACCAACTTCATTCGTCTCTTGTCTGTAAGAGAAAAAATCATGGACACTGAATGTATCTGGAAATCTAAAAATGTAATCTATGTCTAAAGAATAAAGAAACTCTTTGGTAAATTGGTCCTCCACCCACAACTAGAAGAAACAACATTTAGTTGTTTTGTGTGAGATTTCGCTTAATGAAAAGATTGAACTAGTGCCAAGATATCATACAAAATACCACAATACCTTGCTCTCTGATTATAGAAAGAAGAACCTTTGAGAAAATTCTTGGTGCAGTTGCTAGACCAAAAGGAAGAGTGACAAAATGGTAATGTTTGTCTAAAAAAGAGAAACTCAGAAAATGATAGTGGTCTGGATGAATCAAAATGTGAAGATAAGCGTCCTGTAAGTCTATTGTGGACATAAAATGACCTTACTGAACAAAAAGCAGAATATTCCTTATAGTCACCATCTTAAAAGTTGGGGACTCTTACAAAACGATTAAAATTTTCAGATCCAGGTTTGGTCTGAAAAAATCATCCTTCTCTGGGAGAATAAATTGATTTGAATAGAAACCCAATCCCTGTAGCTGCTGAGGAACTGGTACAAACGCCCCTTAAAACTCTAGGTCTGAAACACACTTCAGAAAAGCCTAAATCTTCACAGGGTTTGTTGAAACATGAGTAAAAAAGAATCTTCCCAAGGAAGGTCTTATTCTAAAAAACCTATTCAATACCCTTGAGAAACAATACTCTATAGATGTTGGACTGGATATTCTATAGATTTCTGTCCAAATGTCTTAAAATAACTTAATATGCCCCTCACCAGAAGAACTAGATTGAGGGCCACACCTTCATGCAGACTTAGGAGCCGGATTTGGTTCCTTATAAGGCATGTATTTATTCCAATTGAGAGATGGTCTCCAAATAGAGCCAGAGGCCTTAGGGAATTGAGAGGTTTTCAGTTCTCAATATAGACAAAAGGAATGAAAACAATTGAAAGCTTTAAATTTATGTTCCCAAACCTCTAAACTAGCCATAAGTAAAAGATACAACTTCTTAAACCTAGAAGAAGGAAAAAAAGGTACCAGGTTAAGACCATTCTTTAGCAATCATATTAGCGATAGCATCTGGAATAGGAAAAAAAAGCTTCAGGAGCAACCTCAGAAGTCTTAAACACAGAATTTAAACAATTATTAGCTTAGCCATTAGGAGGACTAGACTCCTTAATACCTTAAGTAAATAATACTTCCTTAATAGAGAACAAATATGTTCAATTGTAAAATAAAAAAAGGATTTGTCAAATTCTGTCTCTGATGCAGGATCCTCTGAGTCAGAGGAACCCTCATCAGTAGAGAATACTTTAGTATACTTTCGGTCAGTACAAAATTAATTAAATCTATCACAAGTTTGGAGAGACCTTTTACGTTTATTTGAAGACAAAATAGCAGTCATAGGGGCCTATTTATTATGGTGCGAGCGGACATGATCCAATATAGCGGATCATGTCTGCCGCACATCGATAAATGCCGACAGCATATGCTGTCTCTATTTATCATTGCACCAGCAGTTCTTTTGAACTGTTGGTGCAATGCTGCACCCTGCTAATTTGCGGCCAATCGGCCACTAGCAGGGGGATGTCAATCAACCTGATCGTATTCGATCGTGTTGATTTCTGTTGACTTCTGTCTTTAGTCCGCTCTTCTGTTTCCGGAGCTTGATAAATATGCCCCATAGCTTTTTTATAGCTGCAGAAATAACATTTTTCATATCTGCAGGAATATCAAGTACATTAAACTGAGAAAGAATAACAGTAGATGTATTTGTACTCATAGAAACATTATCAACATGTAATAAACAAGTGCCACGTAATTGAGCTGAAAAAATAAAATCAGCTTATTTACAATAACACACTTAGCTTTGGTAGAATTGTGTTCAGGCAGATTAGTTCCTATAGTAACATCAAAGGCAGGATCTGTTTGAGACATCATGCAAAATGTAACAAAAAACTAAAAAATAACATTAAAACAAAATATCCAATTTCCTCAAAATAACAATTTTAGGAATGTGAAAAAAATTCTTATGATACAATTCTATACAAAAGAATAAATCAAAAGCAAACATTATAGCCCTCTAAAAACAAATGAGAGCAGCGATTAAAAGAGGGAGAGACTTAATATAACAAATTTTTGGCACCAAAAATGAGGCAAACAAGGATGACGCAAATGCAGAGGGAAAAAACTTTTGGTGCCAAAGCTAACACAATGAAATGACGCAACTCACGTCATAACAGGCACAACTTTGTGCCAAAAAAAATTGCGTCAACAAAGACGTAAGAAATTACATGACTTGCATCACAACAGGCACCATAAAATTTTGTGCCAAAAACTATGCATTAAAAAGTAGCATTTTGCGTCATCGCGAGCCTAATATACCCACAACATTTTTTGAAAAACAGACTCCAAGTTACAACTGGTACCCCAGGTAAGAAAAAAATACCAAAATTAATCGCCATGCTGAAACTCTTAGAATGCAAAGGGAAATATACCTGACTCATGGTAAATATATTAAAAACTTTATAATATAAAGTGCCAAACAAAGCTGAGAGTGTATTAAAAAATTAAATATATAGGGGCGGGGCCGGAACACAGACTAAGATGGCTGCATCTCATTAACGCTCCTCACAAGGGAGCTATGTAAGACAATAGACCTGCAATCCAATATTCTAATTTAATCCAAAAAAAGGCATATTTTACCTCACTGTTGATTGCTCTATCCACCAGTGCAATTGAATCCCCCGACTTTAAACTGGGACCGCCGTGACGATCGCGGCCTACTCCCTACACAGCTGTACGGAGCCTTGGCCGGAATTAGAAAGTCTACGTCAGTTAAAGTAACTGGGAAACAAGCAGGCACTACACAGGGGTACTGTAAAAACCCTGCAGATTTGCGGCCAATCGGCCACTAGCAGGGGGATGTCAATCAACCTGATCATATTTGATCGTGTTGATTTCTGTTGACTTCTGTCTTTAGTCCGCTCTTCTGTTTCCGGAGCTTGATAAATATGCCCCATAGCTTTTTTATGGCTGCAGAAATAACATTTTTCATATCTGCAGGAATATCAGGTACATTAAACTGAGAAAGAATAACAGTAGATGTATTTGAACTCATAGAAACATTATCAACATGTAATAAACAAGTGCCACGTAATTGAGCTGAAAAAATAAAATCAGCTTATTTACAATAACACACTTAGCTTTGGTAGAATTGTGTTCAGGCAGATTAGTTCCTATAGTAACATCAAAGGCAGGATCTGTTTGAGATATCATGCAAAATGTAACAAAAAACTAAAAAATAACATTAAAACAAAATATCCAATTTCATCAAAATAACAGTTTTAGGAATGGAAAAAAAATTCTTATGATACAATTCTATACAAAAGAATAAATCAAAAGCAAACATTATAGCCCTCTAAAAACAAATGAGAGCAGCGATTAAAAGAGGGAGAGACTTAATATAACAAATTTTTGGCACCAAAAATGAGGCAAACAAGGATGACGCAAATGCAGAGGGAAAAAACTTTTGGTGCCATAGCTAACACAATGAAATGACGCAACTCACGTCATAACATACACAACTTTCTGCCAAAAAAAATTGCGTCAACAAAGACGTACGAAATTACATGACTTGCATCACAACAGGCACCATAAAATTTTGTGCCGAAAAATATGCAATAAAAAGTAGCATTTTGCGTCATCGCGAGCCTAATATACCCACAACATTTTTTGAAAAACAGACTCCAAGTTGCAACTGGTACGCCAGGTAAGAAAAAAATGCCAAAATTAATCGCCATGCTGAAACTCTTAGACTGCAAAGGGAAATATACCTGACTCATGGTAAATATATTAAAAACTTTATAATATAAAGTGCCAAACATAGCTGAGAGTGTATTAAAAAATTAAATATATAGGGGCGGGGCCGGAACACAGACTAAGATGGCTGCATCTCAGTAACGCTCCTCACAAGGGAGCTATGTAAGACAATAGACCTGCAATCCAATATTCTAATTGGATCCAAAAAAAGGCATATCTTACCTCACTGTTGATTGCTCTATCCACCAGTGCAATTGAATCCCCCGACTTTAAACTGGGACCGCCGTGACAATCGCGGCCTACTCCCTACACAGCTGTACGGAGCCTTGGCCGGAATTAGAAAGTCTACGTCAGTTAAAGTAACTGGGAAACAAGCAGGCACTACACAGGGGTACTGTAAAAATAGTAAAACATCCAGGTTTATTAGACACTTAAAAAACCAGCAAACGCTGAGAGCAAATACAAGCCAAAAAGTAAGGCAGACAGTAGGCACAACTGTTTCCCCATTCCATTGAGGCTTTTGTGGCTTGATTCAGTCACCGCTACGGCACTCCATGACAGTAGGAGGTTTGTGAATGACCTTTACTAGTGGGTTCATTTCCGCTGTTGGGGCTGAGAGGATCGGAAGCTGCTTGGACCAGTGCACTATGTCAGTTAAAGTAAAACTAGGGTCGGTGGATAACATGGCTGTGTGTACTGATGAATCCTACACTGCCCTGCGACTCTGCATACATCAGCTAGAGTGCAAGATGACTGTACAGTTTCAGTGCCTCAAATCTTTACTTAAGCCTATCAGTGATGATGGGGACATCCTTAGGAAGCCACTAGTGGAGGAATCTGACCTATCTGATCATGAGAGACCTTCCATGTGCTGTGCATCTACTGAGAGGGAGTCCATCTTAATTCCACGAATCCACCGCAAGCAATTCTCCTTTGATCGGGCTGCCCAGGGGGAGGTGGCCAGCCCTTTGGTGCAGGCTGACAGTGCCTCTGTTTCCCACGAGCAGGCTTCTGAGACAGTTGCTTCAGCACAGACAGTCATAAGTTTTACCTCTGTCTTGGTGGGTGCTTATCAGTGTTATGACTTTTCAGACCAGCACTGAATCCTATATGAAACCCTAATTATTCGACCCGTTTTTGTGGGCAGACTAGAGTTTCTCTCTTCCAACTGGTATATCGTCCAGACTCTACGGAAGCTCTGGTGTACTTTACTGAGCAACAGCCAACTTATTGAAAACTAGCTATGGCAATACAGCTACTCCAAAGGACCTTGTGTGAAAGCTTGAGTGGGGTAATTAATTTATGATTCCACCTGGGGAGTGGAGTACCTGACAGCTTGATTACTTTTGTGACACTCTACACCCTAATTCCTTACTAAGAACTGTGAATGCAGTATACTGGATTTACCCAATGAGATCTGAATAGTTTGATACTGGGACCCTCACAAATGTTTATAATATATGTTCACAATCTGTTCATTGTTTAATATTATTTATTACCTATGCTGCATTGTTGGGGTATATGCTTGCACATATGAGACTCCATATTCTCATACATTAGAGCAGTAAGGTACACATTGACTTGTGAGATAGGTATTTTATGTCAATACTGCATCAGCGTATGCTCCACGGTTACAGCACGGTTACGGAGAGTTGAGGGTATACTAAACTTGCTACACTTTACTAGTTCCACATGGGTGACATTAACTGATGGGTTGCCCTTTATTTCTCTTTCAGTGCTAAAAACAATTACCACTATTTATCTATATGTTAAGATGATGAACCAGTAGCAACTGGGTCCCCTACTTCTAATCATTTTAACCCTAAACATTCCTAACACCATATTTTCTAAAAGCCACACCCATATTTTCAATGTGTGCTTAGAATTGGCACTTATTCTGAGGAGATTTTAACTGATATCTTCCAGAGTAAGAACTCAGTTCTCTGGCACAATGAACCTCACCTGTAAGGATCTCAGAGAGGTCTACTCTCCTGTCATCTTTTATGTAAAACATTGATCTCCTTCTCATTATAAATTATTATATTGCTCATCACTTCATGTTAATAGCTTACATCATATTATATACCTACCTAATAGGCAATAACATTGTTGTATTCTTTTTTATATGACTAAATTATTGCTCAACAAGCAAAAATACAAACCCAGTAGTGGCTTTAAATCATAACTATCTAGTCACCATAGCCTTAGCGAAATCTATTTTAGCTCTAACACATATTGCTATAGGGTATAAAAGAAGATTGACAGTTATATAATTTTGCCTTTGACAATACTTAAAAAATATTATTGCTATTATATATTACTTACATTTTTATTATATATGCCTATCCCTATCATTATACCTAAAAGTTACCTATCAAATATAAAGATTGCACTTAAATTTAGTTGTTAATATATGTATGGGCCACTGTCAAAGTATTTAGATTTTTATATGATCTCTGTAGGGGAATGGATTTCCCAATTAGAAAAATGAATGCTTTCAAATTACCCATGTTAACACCTGCAATTAGTCTAAAACTGTCTCATGTTTCAGAATATTCAGGTCTAATTGCATAGGCTATGGCCTGTTCTCAAACTAGTCTACTACTTGAAACCAACATTCCATCTAGAAAATACTATAATGAGAGTACATTCATCATGCTAGTGCTAGCCATATATTATCTTTTTATTCTATCCTGTATACCTAAAATTCTTAGGAGTAACTTCATCTAACCTAAATGCCTTTACTCTCCCTTGGAATGACACAGCTGACTCCCACGATTAAAAAAAAATCCTCCTCACTTTAAACTCCTATGCGCAAGGAACTGACTTTTCTGCATCTGCCCTTGCTGAATATCTATAATATACTTTAGCGCAAGGTAACTACAGTCCATCCCTACATCATGCTGTTGCTTGTTTCTTTAAACTTCAAAGTTAATTCATACAATTGCATTTTGTTGTTGCTGTTATATTACTCTTATGTGGGTGCTTATATAGGCAGAGATAATGTTACAATACATAGAAGTGGCACCCTTATATACATGGTAGGAGGGAGGTATTACTTCCTCCTACTCAATCATAGCAGGCATAGCTCCTCTTTCTCCCTCAGCCAGTGAGGGAGTTGGGGGACAGAATGTAACAGTCAGAAGGGTTTTCCATTATTTATCTATATCTCTATATATGCAGTGACATATTGCTGACATGACTTACATATCTACGCTCAGTACAACTAATGAGAAACAACAGAAATTATTACATACTATACTATTACATTTAGTAACACCCCCCCATATGCTAACTTGAGCTCCTGGTGGGTTACATTCACATTAAAATCTCAAAGAGACCAACTACTAATTCCTAAAAGGAAAATTAATACCACTGACAAAACAATGAGATTTGTCACAACATTCAATGCATACTATAAGGTCATTAATGAAATACTTAACTTTCACATGAATATTTTAAAATCAGATAGAGAGATATCCCAATTTGTGGGTGACAAAATCAGTACCAGTTGGAGTAGGGCCCCCACAATTGGCAACAAACTGGTGAAGAGCCATTTCTTTAGAAAGAAACCAAGCAACAGAAATATCTTTGGAGCATATACATGTGGCTCAGGCAGTTTCTGCAAATATATTCACAATGAAAGAGTATACAGTACACCTACTGATGGAACTAAAAGAATGTAAGGTTTCTCCAAATGCAGGACAAAAAATGTTGTCTATTGCCTTCTATGCAAATGTGGTATAAGGTATATAGGGATCACTACATGAGAACTCCGAATAAGACTTGGGTGAACATATAAATAGTAACAAGAATTGTGAGAATGATAAGAAAAAAGACAAAAACTTGACTCCATTTGTCCGTCATTATTTGAAAAATCATGGAACCAAACCAGATATAAAAGTTTCAGTACTTCAAGTTATCAAATCGGGTATAAGAGGTGGTAATGTTGAAACAATGCTATTACAAGCATAATGTAGGTGGATTTTCTGTCTAAAAACACTTACACCAGATGGTTTGAATGAACAAGATGGATATTAGAAGATTCAACATAGTGATCAGATATTAGGAGATTCAACATAGTGATCAGAGATATCATTTAGTCCTAGCACATTAGACTATATCGGACTTATGACCAATCTTAGTATAAACCCTGTAACGATATGCATGTAGGGTATTTTAACCCTTTCAATATTACTATGGTTGGTAATACAGTACTAATATTTCACACTATATCGGATTGATGACTTATATCTGATCTTAGTATAACCTCCATAGCGATATGCATTTAGGGTATCTTAACCCTTCAATAATATCAGGTTTTCGTTATTATACTTATAATTGTATCTACTCTTACTATAAGATATCTGATATATCTGATATCGGATCTTAGTATAAAGCCTGTAGTAATATACATGCAGGGTATCTTAACCCTTCAATAATATCAGGTTTCGTTACTATACTTATATTTGTATATACTCTTACTATAAGATCGCTATTCATAGAAACCAAATCTCAGTATAAAGCTGTTTCCGATTATCTTATGTTGTACTATTCATGACAGATCTAAATAATACGTGCCCAATGGTAACCTAGTTACCTTATTTATTGCCTGTTGGTTGTTACTTACACATATGATTAATTACAGATTGGGCTTACTATATGTATTTTTAATACACATTGATTATACACACATTTCAATTGATCCCTCGTTGGTTCACGTCACTATATGAGATGCAATGATACAATTGGCTAAGGCCATCCATGTGATGTTTCCTTATCCAATTACTCTACTACGTCTGTGATACACTTATAGTGAGGTGTTTGACTATATTCACCCCGGATTGGACACAATATGTCTCTTAGGCAGGGAGGTTTCCCCAATTCGGGTTAGCCTTTGAGAAAGCCGTGGTTACGACGAAATGCGCATCAGGCGCTCACAGAGACCAGTTTCACTATATTTGCTCCTCTAATTTAGTCAGTTTGCTAATATAGTTAGTGCACTATATCCCTGTAACTTGATCACACAGACTGGCACTTACTTGCTTCAGAACTGTATTTATTAGAAGTTATTGTTGCAAGGTCAATCCTCTTTTTTAGTTAATTAGCATGTGCAGTACATAAGCACCCCTTGTTTGTGCTGAGCTGTGTGTGTTACAGTTCTTATTAGACTAATTTTCATAGTTATTCATTGTGATTACTGGTACTCATCATTTCTTATTAATCTAAGTTTTAATGCACACACTGTTTGATTTACATTGTATTAGCCAATATTAAACGTTAAGTTTTATTTACTGGATTTACTGGATTTTACCCTTTTTGTGGGTTTCTTCCCTGCCAGTTACTTTTATACTTATTCATTAGTTTTTGAGTGCTCTCCAACTGTCCACTTTTCTGTCCTTCCCTCTTTTTTGTAATGCTATTATCAGGACTGTGAGCACCCCCCATTACCTATGTATTAATTGCGCCTAATTAGATATATATTTCAAATAGCATTTTTTGCATTGAAATATAGACTCAATTTCACAATTGTCAAACCTATTATGAATATGGGGTATAAATAGATAACTTTGTCATTCCCAATTTACTCTTTATATATACATTAAAATACTACGGCTGACTATATTTGTAAATATATATTTTGCCCACAATGTGTATTCTATGTTATTATTCTATGCTATCATACAGTATCCATGTTACACATGCTGATCTCACTTATTTTATAATATTAAGCGGTGTTTACCCGCTGATAACCTCTCTTATATTTCATATAAGCTTACGTTGTATTGTTATCGTTCAGTTTACTATATACAGTTATTGCGATTACCATTTAATTTTTAAATGTATTATGTGTCATTAGACCCCTTGGGGTCATCAATACGACTAACATACTTCACCAGTGTTTCCTATATCACAAGGTTCACAACTAGCCAGAACATTAGTCGTCCATAGAAACTTTCAAAACTATAAAATGGAGGTTTCAAAAGCTCATAGCTTATCATTTATCTTGTTTTCTTGTTATATCATTGTAATGTGACTCATGAACAAAATTGTCATTAATGTCTTGTGACATTTAGTATGTTCTCTTTTTTTTGCTGTCCTAGTGCATAACCTCAATTAAAGAAAAATATATATAAAAAAAATATATATGAAATATACTTACCAGAAGACACCCATCCACATATAGCTGACAGCCAAACCAGTACTGAAAATTATCAGTAGAGGTAATGGTAGAGGAATATAATGTTGATCTGTAAAGGGAGGCAGCAGATGAATCCCTTTGACCGATTTACAGAGAGCCCTAGAATAGATTTTCCCATAGGCAAAAACATGGTATCATCAGGCAATACTCCCTTCACATCCCTTCAGACAAACACTGTACTTTGAGAGGAACTGGGCTTTAATATGCTTAGAAGAGCCTTTCACGAAAAAATCAAGCACATCTTGCTTCACCACCTTCCAAGGAGGCAAAGTTTGTAAAACTGAGGTATGAGTGAGGTGGGAGGTGTATTTATAGGCATTTGAGGGTTGGGAAACTTTGCCACTTCCTGGTAGGAATGTATATCCTATACGTCACTAGCTCATGGACGCTTGCCACTTACATGAAAGAAATGTAAATTTCCTACGGGTCATCTTGCACCTCAACTGAATTACTCTATATTTATATTATTTATCTTTTAAAACAGGCAAATGTTAATGATATTTTATAGGGAACGGAGAAAGAGAAGAAAAAAAAGGGGAAGGGAGAAAAGAGATTGATAAAATTTACGAGTTTTCTAACTTTCTGCCTGGGTAATCATCTATAGCACAATGATGAGGGGAACGTTTCTCTTAGAGCTAACTCTTGAGAAAAAATCAGTTTTATGGAATAGTAATGTACTATTATTATTATTATTTATTTGTATAGCGCTGCCAAATTCCGTAGCGCTGGCCAAATTCCATAGGGCTGAATTGAATGGCTTTTGGGTACAATAGAATTTTTTTCAGCCATTTGGTAAAAAAACCCACAATTCTGACTATCTTGGAGTATCGAGATATTATACTGTTCATATATAATTTATGAATGTATCATTTTAGTAAATACGGATATTTCTGGATTTCCACTCTTTTAAAATTAAGTTACAGCCTATCATAATAGCAGTGTTGATTAGATTATGATCTTTCGTATTTGGATCTATACAAAGAAAAAATATATGTTTTGACTCAAAGGAAACTTTATGATCCAATATTTTATTTAACCAATATAGGATTTTATTCCAGAATTGGAAAAATTGTAGGCAGAGCCGTAAACAGTGCATAATATCTGCCTGAAAGGCGTTACATCTGGAGCATGTTATATTATCCTCATTTTTCCATTTACCTAATCTTTCAGGTGTAATGTAAACATTGTTTATTAATTTACTTGTACTATATTCTTAATGCTCTTGATGTATGCTTGTGTCCAGTAAAAACGCAAACTTGTATTGAATAACTTCCTGCTTCGCTAATTTGCTTATTTGAGTCAGGTTAATGGAATGTAATATATTAGGGCACTTTCTCTAGGATCCATATATTGATATGTTTGCTCTTAATTATATATGATTTTAATAACCTCCTGCCTTGCTAATGTATATGGACTATAGAACTAAGTAAGTTTTATAATGAGTATGACTGCCGCCTTGGATTTAATTTATTTATACACTTTCCGATAAATGCGTATGTGAGGGTTCAATACTTGCTAGGTGTCTGGAGTCAGATTTTTGTCTACCAAATAGCTTTTTAACTAATTTTGAGGTCCAAAAATTGCCTTTTCTGCACCAAATCCTCCTGTTCTTTATTGATATATATTGTGCAGGCTGTCCAAGAGAGGTTGCATCTAGTTATGGGAGGTTCTTATGAATATGAGGTTGCTATTGTTTGGATATTCCTGCTCAAGTTTTTTTATATTATACCTCTTGTTTACATCATATATACTTCAAGGGAAATAGAGGTTTATATGGCTTGTTTGCCCACATCATAATGTGTCTTTAAATTCTTAATGTTCTTGATGTATACTTGTATCTTTTACAAAGGCAATTTTGTTTTGTTTATTAGACATGTGCGTTTTGTTTCATTCTGAATCGAAATTCAGACGAAACGAAATTTGAAAAAAATCAGAATCGGTCCGAAACAAACTGAAACAAATTTTTCTGCTGTGCACATGTCTATTGTTTATGTACTAATGCACATAACCAATAAAAATAATATATATATATATATATATATATATATATATATATATATATATATATATATATATATATATACTGTATATACAATAAATATATAACACACAACACATAAAAAGTCTGGAACTAATTTGAAAACATACAGCTTGATTCAAAGTAAAATGAAAGAGTTAGTTACAGCATTTGGTCAATGGTGATAGGCCAATGGTGATAGGCCTAGGACCAAACCAAGGTATCTTCCTCCTTGGGTCCCTGACCCACAGCTGCACAATTCATGCCCATCCACCAAACACACTAAGATACAAACAAGGGGGGGAAGCCGGCAGGGGCCAAAATGGCAGTGTAACACTTGATCTGTGCTAGGCGAGTCTCTATCCTTTACTCATCCTAGGTGCAGAGAGCTATTACCCTTAATGGTTCTTGTCCCTTAAGCTACCATTCTGCCACCACCCTTTGAAGATAATTGTATGCCATAGCAACAGCGAAACAGAGCGAATATTGTACATTTTACCCAGAGCCCACTGACTACAGGCACCACCCTGCCTGCAATGGACCCTTCTCACTCTCTATACAACACACACTGAGTCCCCAGAAAGATTCGGGGCTAAACTAGAGCTTACATGAGGGTCACAAGTAAAGGCTGAAAGTGGAGACCACAAGGTATATGGCCAACAACGGGAAGCGGCTCCACACAGAACCCACTTTATGTGAAGATAATTCACACAGCTGCACAGAAAAGGCAGCAACACCACACACTCCTATACAACTCCACACCTACAACATGGCAACATAGGATGCAGAGGTAGGAAAGTAATTTATTTACTACAATTCATGATCTACATAAAATAGGTCTATTATATTATACTGGCACACTTGAAATAAGGGATACCAAGATGCAACCACTGTAAATGGCAGTAAACAGCTTTCTCTGCCTTCACTTATGCTACAGACAGATGGCCATTTTACTTTCTAATATTATAGGCTAAGTGCAGAGTCAAAAGAACCTATAGATACCACACTTCTCCTTGAAACATAGGAAACATTTTATTAAAGTGAGCAGACCTTCTCTGCCACCTTATAAGCCTAATATCCTCCAAGAGTGGCACATAGGATTAGCATTCATACAGACTCCTTATTATAACCTATAAAACAAGGATAAAGACACCATAACTTTTGGTCACTCTCCTACAAAAGTGACTCAATCCTCACTGGCCCTCTTCAGTGACTCTTACCCCTGAGTAATTCTCTATAATCCTTGGATAGGATTTAAAAGCTTAATATTACTACTGTATAGCTTGTATTATAATCAGTGTCTTAAAACTATATGGACACAATGGCAACAAGAAAACTCCATAAACAAGATAAAATTGTTAAATCTTCATCTGGCAAAACAAATATAATACCATCTTACTTTACCAATACAGAACAAACCACTCCACCATCAACTAACGTTAATAAAGGAAAAATGGGAGCATTATGACCAAAACCACCAGATACAGCTCCTCTCGGAGATATGATTATTAGATTCAAAAACTTCCAAGAAATAGAAATGACCCTTAATCAGTCAAGAAAACATCAACCTGTATGATTTAGAGGTAACATTCTACAGTTCTTCTAAGATTTATCCACAAGAACTTTACAAAGCATAAAATACTTTTCATCCCTAACAACTCTATTAAGAAACAAAAAGATCCCTTACAGATGGGGTTTCACCACACAGATATTAGTGCTTGAAGAGAACAAGACACTGACACCAGAGTATATCACATAATTTTTTAAAGAACTAGGACTTGACCTACCTTCAGAATCTGAATCTCTACCACCTCTCTCACAAAGCAACCTTAAGAGACTGAGGGGCTGTTTTATTAAAGTGCGAACAGACATGATACGATGTAGCATATCATGTCCATCGCACATCAATAAATGTTGACTGCATATGCTGTCGGCATTTATCATTGACTTCAAAAAACTCCAGCCACCATATCAGTTAAAAGACCTTTATTTTCTTATCCTGGGTCCAAACATACAACGTTTCAAGCCAATGTGGCTCTTAGTCATGTACATGACTAAGAGCCACATTGGCTTGAAACGTTGTATGTTTGGACCCAGGATAAGAAAATAAAGGTCTTTTAACTGATATGGTGGCTGGAGTTTTTTGAAGTTTGTGATTGTGCTGTGGACCTGGCAAGTCTGCTGCTCCGTGCCCCATAAAAGAAAGATTCAGGTGTGCTGTTTTCCATTTTTTGGATTTTGCTGTTTGTGGCATTTATCATTGCACAAGCAGTTCTAGTGAGCCTGAAGGCTTGCGTGGAAACAGGGGAATCACGCTCCATTTGGAGCTTGATAATTTTACCCCTGAGTATAAACCCTGAAAATTGGCAGACTAGGATTTACTATGCCCCAAATAGGGCCAACTCGCCCTGTTTCCGTGCAAGCCTTAAGTCTCGCCGGAAACAGGAGTTATGAAGCAGCGGTCTTAAGACCGCTGCTCCTTAACTGGATCCGCAGTCTCTGAGTGGCATACAGCAATCAACCCAATTGAATACGATTGGGTAGATTGACACCCCCTGCTAGCGGCCGATTGGTTACGAATCTTCATGGGGCGGCATTGCAGAAGCAGTTCACTAAAACTGCTTGTGCAATGCTGAATGCTAACAGTGTATGCTGCAGCGTATAATGCCCGCCAGACTTTATTAAATTGGCCCCCTTGACTCTACTATAAAACTGTCTTCTTACACTAATGAATATGTCACCTTTTGTGCTGCTATAACCACATGACACACACCCAAGTTACACCACAACATTCCCTATCCTTATTAACCCAAAACGCCAAAGGCCTTAACTCCCCATGTAAGCGTTCTAAAGCTTTGTCAGATAAAGTGAAAAGTCAAATTGACATACTAAACTTCCACAGCTCCGGCCCTACTAAAAAGGAGGAGTTAGTATTCTGTTTAAAAAGTCAATGGCCTCTATTTCTCAAGCTGTCAACCGCAAATACACTGAATTCCGCAGCGTATTTGTGGCGAGCCTGATTCGCCTTTGTTATCAATCCCTACAAACAGGCAAAAGTAGAATTTAGTGACGTAACATACGATCCGCCAGACTCAGTCTGACACAGATCGATGCTTACGTCACTCCAGATGTTCCGAATGCAAGTTCGGCACAATCTGACTACTTTTGCTAGTAATCAAATAACTAGCAGGTACGCTCGGCACTTTTCCGACCCAGCTTACCTGGTTTTCAATCCGCCACCATGGAGGTGGTCGGATGTCATGGGAATCAATGGGAGTCTGAAAGCAGCAAACGCTTATGTTCGCTGCTGCCTGATATCCCATTGATTCCTATGGTAATGTCTACACCTAACACCCTAACATGTACCCCGAGTCTAAACACCCCTAATCTGCCCCCCTACACCGCCACACCTACATTATACTTATTAACCTCTAAACCGCCGCTCCCGGAGCCCACCACCACTCTAATAAACTTATTAACCCCTAAAATGACTCTCATGGACACTGGCGCAACTAAATAAAGTGTTTAAACCCTAAACCGCCACTCACGGACCCCACCGCCACCTACATTATAATTATTAACCCCTAATGTGCCCCCCTACACCGCCGCCACTATATTAAATGTATTAACCCCTAAACCTAAGTCTAACCCTAACCCTAACACCCCCTAACTTAAATATTATTTAAATAAATATAAATAAATTATTCCTGTTTAAAACTAAATACTTTCCTATAAAATAAACCCTAAGCTAGCTACAATATACCTAATAGTTACATTGTATCTAGCCTAGGGTTTATTTTTATTTTAATTTACCTGTAAAATAAAACCTAACCTAAGTTACAATTACACCTAACACTACACTATAATTAAATTAATTACCTAAATTAACTATAATTAACTACAATTAAATAAAATTAAATAAAATTAACTAAAGTACAAAAAAAAAAAAACCACTAAATTACAGAAAATAATAAAATAATTACAAGAATTTTAAACTAATTACACCTAATCTAATACCCCTAATAAAATAAAAAAGCCCCCAAATAAAAAAAAAGCCCTACCCTACACTAAATTACAAATAGCCCTTAAAAGGGCTTTTTGCGGGGCATTGCCCCAAAGTAATCAGCTCTTTTACCTGTAAAAGTACAATACCCCCCCAACATTAAAACCCACCACCCACACACCCAACCCTACTCTAAAACCCATCCAATCCCCCCTTAAAAAAACCTAACACTAACCCCTTGAAGATCACCCTACCTTGAGAAGTCTTCACAAAACCAGGCCGAAGTCCTCAACAGGCCGGGCGAAGTGGTCCTCCAGACAGGCAGAAGTCTTCATTGAAGCCGGGCAGATGAGGTCCTCCAGACGGGCAGAAGTATTCATCCAGACGGCATCTTCTATCTTCATCCATCCGGTGCGGAGCAGCTCCATCTTCAAGACTTCCGACGCTGGGGACGTCTTCTTCCCGAATGAATGTTCCTTTAAATGACGTCATACAGGATGGCGTCCCTTGAATTCCGATTGGCTGATTGAATTCTATCAGCCAATTGGAATTAAGGTAGTAAAAATCCTATTGGTTGATGCAATCAGCCAATAGGATTGAAGTTCAATCCTATTTTCTGATCCAATTAGCCAATAGGATTGAGCTCACATTCTATTGGCTGTTCCAATCAGCCAATAGAATGCGAGCTCAATCCTAATGGCTGATTGCATCAACCAATATGATTTTTTTCTACCTTAATTCCGATTGGTTGATAGAATTCTATCAGCCAATCGTAATTCAAGGGGCACCATCTTGGATGACGTCATTTAAAGGAACATTCATTCGGGAAGAAGACGTCGCCAGAAGAGGATGCTCTGCGTTGGATGTCTTGAAGATGGATGAAGATAGAAGATGCTGTCTGGATGAAGACTTCTGCCCGTTTGGAGGACCTCTTTTGCCCAGCTTCGATGAAGACTTCCGCCCGTCTGGAGGACCACTTCGCCCGGCTTCGTTGAGGACTTCGGTTTGGTTGGGTTAAGACTTCTCAAGGTATGGTGATCTTCAAGGGGTTAGTGTTAGTTTTTTTTAAGGGGGGATTGGGTGGGTTTTAGAGTAGGGTTGGGTGTGTGGGTGGTGGGTTTTAATGTTAGATGGGGTATTGTACTTTTTTTAAAGGTAAAATAGCTGATTACTTTGGGGCAATGCCCCGCAAAAAGCCCTTTTAAGGGCTATTTGTAATTTAGTATAGGGTAGGGCTTTTTTTTATTTTGGGGGGGCTTTTTTATTTTATTAGGGGGATTAGATTAGGTGTAATTAGTTTAAAAATCTTGTAATTATTTTATTATTTTCTGTAATTTTTTTATTTTTTTGTACTTTAGTATTTATTTTAGCTAGGTAGTTATTAAATAGTTAATAACTATTTAATAACTATTGCAGCTAGTTAAAATAAATACAAACTTGCCTGTAAAATAAAAATAAACCCTAAGCTAGCTACAATGTAACTATTAGTTATATTGTAGCTAGCTTAGGGTTTATTTTGTAGGTAAGTATTTAGTTTTAAATAGAAATAATTTATTTAATGATAGGAATTTTATTTATATTTATTTAAATTATATTTACGTTAGGGGGTGTTAGGGTTAGGGTTAGACTTAGATTTAGGGGTTAATAACTTTAATATAGTGGCGGCGGTGTAGGGGGGAACATTAGGGGTTAATAAATATAATATAGGTGGGAGCGGTGAAGGGGGGCAGATTAGGGGTTAATAAATATAATGTAGGTGGCGGTGGGCTCCGGGAGCGGCGGTTTAGGGGCTAAACACTTTATTTAGTTGTGGCGGGGTCCGGGAGCAGCGGTTTAGAGGTTAATATGTTTTATGTAGGTTGCAGTGGGCTCCGGGAGTGGCGGTTTACTGGTTAATACATTTATTAAAGTTGTGGTGGGCTCCGGGAGCAGCGGTTTAGGGGTTAATAGCTTTATTTAGTTGGGGGTAAAACAGTATAGTATAGAGTGGGTGCTTAGTGACAGGGTACCAATAAAGCTGTGAAAAAGCCGAAGAGCAGCGAGATCGATGACTGTTAGTTAACAACAGTCCGCTGCTCATCGCTGGGTACTTGGTGCGCAGCTTTTTGACAGCTTTTTTGATAATTTTGGAGAACGTATTCAGGTCCGCCGCAGCGATGTTAGGCTATCTTAGGCGAGCGTATTGATGCCGTCGAATGCAGGTAAGTTGACAGCTTGATAAATAGAGGCCAATACCTTTTACGCTAATTCAAAAAACTGCAGACAAAGAGGATAGATGCCTGGGATTAGTTGGACTCCTTTTTAGATGCCAATAACTTTAACATTTATGCCCCTAATACTGATCAAAAACATTTTTTGTTAAAATGTTTAATAATATCTCCCCCACTTACTCATCAGACCACTCAGCAGTCAAACTACAATTCAACTGGTCAAATGATGCACCTGGTCCCTATCTTTTGAAACTAGACAATGAACCTAAACAACCTAATAACATACACCTAGATTACGAGTCTTGCGTTAGGGTTAAAAAGCAGCATTGAGAGGTCCCAACGCTGCTTTTTAACGCCCGCTGGTATTATGAGTCTGGCAGATACAGGTGTACCGCTCACTTTTTTTGTGCGACTTGAAGATACCGCAAATCCACTTACGTCAATTGCGTATCCTATCTTTTCAATGGGATTTTCCTAACGCTGGTATTACGAGTCTTCATTAATGTGAGCGGTACACCCTCTCCTGTCAATACTCCTACCGCATTTGAAAGTCAGTAGTTAAGAGTTTTATGGGCTAACACCGTAGTATAAAACTCTTAACTAAAGTGCAAAAAAGTACACTAACACCCATTAACTACCTATTAACCCCTAAACCGAAGCCCCCCCACATCGCAAACACTATAATACATTTTTTAACCCATAATCTGCCGAACCGGACATCACTGCCACTTTAATAAATGTATTAACCCCTAAACCGCCGCACTCCCACCTCGCAAACACTAGTTAAATATTATTAACCCCTAATCTGCCGTCCCTAACCAGCCAACACCTACCTACATTTATTACCCCCTAATCTGCCGCCCCCAACGTCGCTGCCACTATATTAAATGTATTAACCCCTAAATCTAAGTCTAACACTAACCCCCCTAATTTAAATATAATTTAAATACATCTAAATAAAATTACTACGATTAACTAAATTATTCCTATTTAAAACTAAATACTTACCTATAAAATAAACCCTAAGCTAGCTACAATATAACTAATAGTTACATTGTAGCTAGCTTAGGCTTTATTTTTATTTTACAGGCAACTTTGTATTTATTTTAACTAGGTAGAATAGTTATTAAATAGTTATTAACTATTTAATAACTTCCTAGTTAAAATAAATACAAATATACCTGTAAAATAAAACCTAACCTAAGTTACAATTACACCTAACACTACACTATAATTAATTTAATTACCTACATTAAATTAAATTAATTACAATTAAATAAAATACACTAAAGTACAAAAAAAAACACTAAATTACAGAAAAAACCCTAACCCTAACCCTAATTACACCTAATCTAATCCCCCTAATAAAATAAAAAAAAAACCCAAAATAATAAAAAGCCCTACCCTATTCTAAATTACAAATAGCCCTTAAAAGGGCCCCAAAGTAATCAGCTCTTTTACCTGTAAAAAAAAAATACAATACCCCTCCAACATTAAAACCCACCACCCACACATACAACCCTACTCTAAAACCCACCCAATCCCCCCTTAATAAAAACTAACCCCTTGAAGATCACCCTACCTTGAGATGTCTTCACCCAAACGGGCAGAAGTGGTCCTCCAGACGGGCAGAAGTCTTCATCCTATCCGGGAAGAAGAGGTCCTCCAGATGGGCAGAAGTCTTCATCCAGATGGCATCTTCTATCTTCATCCATCCGGAGTAGAGCTGGTCCATCTTCAAGACATCCGACGCGGTGCATCCTCTTTCTTCTGATGACTAAAACTAAATGACGGTACCTTTAAGTGACGTCATCCAAGATGGCGTCCCTTCAATTCTGAATGTCTGATAGAATTCTATCAGCCAATCGGAATTAAGGTAGAAAAAATCCTATTGGCTGATGCAATCAGTCAATAGGATTGAAGTTCAATCCTATTGGCTGATCCAATCAGCCAATAGTATTGAGCTTGCATTCTATTGGCTGATTGGAACAGCCAATAGAATGCAAGCTCAATCCTATTGGCTGATTAGAATTATATCAGCCAATCAGAATTGAAGGGACACCATCTTGGTTGATGTCACTTAAAGGTACCGTCATTTATTGTTAGTCGTCTGAAGGAAGAGGATGCTAGTGTTTGCGAGGCAGGAGTGTGGCGGTTTTATAGTTAATACATTTATTAAAGTGGCGGCGATGTCCGATTGGCAGATTAGGGGTTAAAAAAATTATTATAGTGTTTGCGATGTGGGGGGGCCTCGGTTTAGGGGTTAATAGGTAGTTTATGGGTGTTAGTGTACTTTTTAGCACTTTAGTTAAGAGTTTTATGTTACGGCGTAAGCCCATAAAACTCTTAACTACTAACTTTTAAATGCGGTAGGAGTCTTGACTCGTAATACCGGCGTTAGGAAAATCCCATTGAAAAGATAGGATATGCAGTTGATGTAAGGGGATTTGCGGTATGCTAAAATCGCAGAAAAAAGTGAGCGGTACACCTGTACCTGCCAGACTCGTAATACCAGCGGCCGTTAAAAAGCAGCATTGGGACCGGCCAACGCTGCATTTTAAGGCTAACACCAAACTCGTAATCTAGCTGCATGTTAATTAAAGTTATTTTATTTAGATTATTTTAAATTATATTTATTTTAGGATGGTGTTAGGGTTAGGGTTAGACTTAGGTTTAGGGGTTGATATATATTTATTATAGTGGCGGTGACGTTGGGGGTAGCGGCAGATTAGGGGTTAATAAATGTAGTTAGGTGGTGGAGACATTGGGAGTGGCAGAGTAGGGGTTAATAAATAAAATGTAAGTGTCGGCGATGTTGGGGGCAGCAGATTAGAGGTTCATAAGTATAATGTAGGTGGCGGTGGTGTCCGGAGCGGCAGATTAGGGGTTAATAATATAAAGCAGGTGTTGGCGATGTCGGGGTCGGCAGATTAGTGTAAGATTAGGGGTGTTTACTGATTCAGGGTTTATGTTAGGGTGTTAGGTGTAGACATAAAATGTATTTCCCCATAGGAATCAATGGGGCTGTGTTAGGAGCTGAACGCTGCTTTTTTGCAGGTGTTAGGTTTTTTTTCAGCCGGATCTGCCCCATTGATTTCTATGGGGAAATCGTGCACGAGCACGTTTAGCCAGTAAGCAGCGCTGGTATTACAGTGAGATGTAGAGCTAAATTTTGCTCTACGCTCACTTTTCTGCGGCTAACGCCAGGTTTCTAAAAACCCGTAATACCAGCATTGTCTATAGGTGAGCAGTGACTGAAAACTGCTCGTTAGCACTGCCCAGCTTTACCGACAAAAACTCGTAATCTAGCCGTGTATATTTTAAAATGAACAATCCCTCTACAAATAACAACTTTGTAATATGTGAGGCACATAAATGCCTACTCTGAGGCAAATGTATTAAATTAAAAGCCCAATTATGCCATTCACATAAAAAAAAAACTTTAATGAATTGACCACCACATTTTCAGAATTAGACTACCTAAACTAAAAATCTCTATCAGATACCAGTATACTAGAACAACTAACCAATGCAAGGAAAGCATTAAGTGATGATTTGCAAATTGTATACCGATCCCTTCAGCTAAAAAAATATACACCTAGATTACGAGTTTTGCGTTACGGCTTTTAACGCTGAAAAAATGACAATTTAATCGTAAAAGCAGTAACGTAGCTATTGTGAGTCGTGACGGTATAGCTATACCGCAAGTGTTTTAGCCTGTAACGCAACGTCCATTCCGCACTCAAAAAAATGACGTTCTTGTGTAGGATTTTCATAGCGCCGGTATTACAGGTTGTTTGTTCAGGCTAAAAAGCTTGCGTTACAGCCTATACCGACACAATCCATACCACCATCTGAGACCAGTAGTTATGAGTTTTGTGCCACAAAAATGTTTCACAAAACTCATAACTAAAGTATTACACTAACACCCATAAACTACCTATTAACCTCTAAACCACCACCCTCCCGCATCACAAACCCTATATTAAACCTATTAATCCCTAATCTGCAGCCCACCTACATCGTGACTATTAAATACATTTATAAACCCCTAATCTGTCACACCCGACATCGCCAACACTAATAAATTTATTAACCCCTATTCCTCTACTCCCTGAAATCGCCGACACTATAATAAAGTTATTAACCCCTAAACCTCCGGCCTCCTACATCTCCGCAACTAAATTAACCTATTAACCCCTAAACCACCGGCCCCCCACATCTCCACCAGTAAATAAACCTATTAACTCCTAAACCGCCAGCCCCCCACATCGCAAAACACTAAATTAAGATATTAACCCCTAAACCTAACACCCCCTAACTTTAAATTAAAATTGCAATATAACTATATTAAATAAATAAAAATGTTCCTGGTAAAATAAAAATACTACCAATTAAAAAATCTAAATTACAAATTTAAAAAAACCTAACACTACGAGAAAAATTAAAAAATCTAAAATTACAAAAAATAATAAACACTAAATTACGAAAAATAAAAAACACTAAGCTTACAAAAATAACAAACAAAATTATCAAAAATAAAAATAACTACACCTAATCTAATAGCCTATAAAAAAAGCCCCCCCCCCCAAATAAATACACCCCCTAGCCTACAGTCAACTACCAATACCCTTTAAAAGGGCCTTTTGGGCATTGCCCTAAGTTAAACAGCTCTTTTACCTGTAAAAAAGAATACAAAGTCCCCCCAAGATTAAAACCCACCACCCAACTAACCCCCCAAAATAAAAAAAACTAACTCTAAAAAAAACCTAAGCTACCCATTGTACCTAAAGGGGCATTTGTATGAGCATTGCCCATAAAAGGGCATTCAGCTCTTTTTCATTGCCCTTAAAAGGGCATTTAGCTCTTTTTCAAAAGCCCAAACCCTAATCTGAAAACAGCCCACCCTAATCTGAAAAAACACCCCAAAAATTTTTAAAAAATACATAACACTAACCCCAAAATATCTACTCACGGTTGCTGAAGTCCGGACATCCAGGCAGCGAGAAGTCTTCATCCAGGCGGCGAAAAGTCTTCATCCAGATGGTGACATCTTCATCCAACATGGGGGCATCTTCTATCTTCTGTCCCCACTGTACACAAAAGCTTCAATGCAAGGTAGATGCTTCAAAATGGTGTACCTTGCATTCCTATTCGCTGATTTGATTCTTCAAATTCAAATCAGCCAATAGGATGAGAGCTTCTAAAATCCTATTGGCTGTTCAAAGCAGCCAATAGGATGAGAGCTACTGAAATCCTCTTTCCATTGATGTCTATGGGGGAAAGCGTGCACAAGCACTTCAAAGTAATCCTTGGATTTTGTGCAGTATGGAGCTTAATGACACCATATAGCATACACAAGGAGGCTTTTCAGTAACTCATAATGGCAGCGCTATGGAGGGTGAAATAAAGCAACTTTTTTGGTGTTAGTTTTGCACCCTGTTTAGCGCAAAACTCTTAATCTAGCTGATAGTGTTTTCTACTACGAAAGTAACAGAGCAAGGAAATTACTGGCAAGGGCTTTGAAGAAGAAAAAGCTTAAATCACATATCTATGAACTACACCCCCCTAATCAACCATCTCTAAATATACCACCAGATATCCTCCACTCATTCATGAATACTACACTAGTCTATATAATTTACACCCCTCTAATCCTCCACATCAAAACCTATATGCAGGATTTCCCCCTCCCAACACTCACCTGTTAACAAATTGCAGACATTAACACCCCCATCACTCTTCAGGAAATATTTTGGGGCAATAAAATCATTAAATCAAGGCAAAAGCCTGGCCCTGGTGGATTCTCCATGAAATACTACCTCGTTTTTTTTCAGAAGCCCTAATCACTAACCTACATACTATCTATAAAGAAACACTGAACACAGTTTTTTTCTTTTACGGTTCAGATAGAGCATGCAATTTTAAACAACTATCTAATTTACTTCTATTATCAATTTTTCTTTGTTCTCTTGCAATCTTTATTTGAAAAAGAAGGCATCTAAGCTTTTTTTTTGTTTTAGTACTCCGGACAGCACTTTTTTATTGGTGGATGAATTTATCCACCAATCAGCAAGAACAACCCAAGTTGTTCACCAAAAATGGGCCGGCATCTAAACTTACAGTCTTGCTTTTCAAATAAACATACCAAGAGAATTAAGAAAATTTGATAATAGGAGTAAATAAGAAAGATTCTTAAAATTGCATGCTCTATCTGAATCATATGCAGATACGAAGGAAAGTCAAAGGTAAAATACTTAGCTGGGGGGAAATCAAGATGCTGTTGTCCTCACAGCGTTGGAACAGGTGATGCTTCCGGAGTTCCGGCACTCTGCGTGGAGGTTTGTCCTCTAAGCAATTCACTGTTTTAAATCAGAAGAGAGAAGGAAAAGAGCACCCAGCAGCTAAAGTTACAATGGTAGCATTGACAATATTGTAGGCTTAGATTAAACACTATGCACAGCACTGTTTAAAAATTTGAAACATTTATTGGTAACCATTAAAAGTCCACACTTCAAACATGTATTGAGTAAACTCACGACTTGCTGACAGACACAGGATCAAAACAGTGATGATGTCATCTGACGCATTTCACGCCAAACAGGCGCTTTCTCAAAGATAACCAAGGGAGGTCCTAATGTGGCTTAAATAGCCATATGGTATTACCGGGACTTCTCCTGGTTAAGTGACGTACACAACCAGCTGTGCAAGCTTCCACCCCTATGGTAAACATTGCCATGGTGATCAGACACTGCTGTATATACCAAGCGTTTATGTTTTAAAACACTAAACAGTGTTGTTACAAAGAAGGGGAAGAAAACTGCACAGTTGGAAGTGAACACTCATTTTTTTTTTTTTATTATATAGTTTTTTTATTGAGGTTAAATATCGCATTGACAACAGTCTCATCATCAGAATACATTATACAACTTATATTATACTGACATGACATTACACAGTGGGTACCTCATTTTTTAAAACTTGTAAGTTTTGTGAGTTCCTCAGACAAGCAGGTCCAATCGTGGGACCCAAAGCTAAACAAAACAATTGAGGATATGGCAATGTAGATAATAGTAAAGATTGCAATTTCAACTTATGTGGGATAAATACAGAATATGAAGTGCATATATAATATCAATACAGTAAAGCATAATAAAGGCATCAGGGTAGCTCTGTAGAGATCATCATTTGGAAAAGCATGGAGTATAGCCTCTCTTAATAATTATTATAATCTGATAACCATTGATGCTGAGCCTCCATTAAAACATAGGCAATCTCTAAACTATCATCTTAAGCAGACTACAGAAAACAGGAAATCACTATAAAATCAATGATCCTGTGTTGAACCCCTGAGAGCCATTCTATCATGTTGCAGGGGGAAAGAAAAACGAGGTTGTGGCTCTACAGGTAGGGCAGAGGCTACTAAACTATGCCAAAAGGGTGCAGAAAAAAGGGGAATCATCCCCAACCGTACAGAAGTAATGAGGGGGAGGGGAAGGGGAGGGAAGGTAGGGGAAGGGGGGGGAGAGGGAAGGGAAGGGGAAAGAGGAGGAAAGGAGGAGGGAAGGGGAGGAGAAAGAGGGGAAGAAGGAGGGAAGGAGGGGGGAAGAGGAGGAGGTGGGGAAGGAAGGAAGGGGAAGGAGGAGGGAAGGGGGAAAGAAGGAGGGAAGAGGGGGGGGAAAGGAGGAGGGAAGGAGGAGAGAAGGGACGGAGGAGGGGAAGGGAGGAGGGGTAGGGAGGAGGGGGGGAGGGGGGAGGGAGGAGGGGGAGGGAGAAGGGGGGGGGAGGGGGGGAGGAGGGGAGGGGGAGGAGGGGGGGGGGAGGAGGGGGGGGGGGAAGGAGGGAGGGGAGGAAGAATGAGGAAGAGGGAGGAGAGGAAGGAGGAGAGGAAGGGGGGGGGGGCGGGCAGAGGGATAGCCAAAAATGACAGATCTTACTATTGTTAGCTTACACTCATAACATAGGGCCTGGAGATATTAATAGAGTAACTTAACATTATGTCTGTCTGAATAAGGACACCTAAGCACGTGGACAGCCTTAACTAGAATGTACATTTTAGACAGAGCTCTAAGTTGATCATACATGGTAATATACTGATATGGTATGTAGACTTTCTTCCTGTCTATCCAAATAACATTGATACTAAGCATTAGTGAGTAATGATGTAATATAAAATAAAACATTGCATGGCAGTCAATATCATAGCTCAAGTAGTTTATGAGATTTAAGTCTCCAGGCTTCAACAACAGAATAACTTTTATGTCCTGTGAGTATGAATCCATATCTAATGTTCTCTTTTAGTGAACAGTAAAACAGCATTGTCCCGTTCTTCATGTGCACATCTCAGGCTACTGTGAGCCTTCATAACCTATCATCTAATGCACAGCAGGGGATAATATTATAGCACTGACAAGCGGGCATATACATATGAATGTTGCTTACAGCATCACAATGTAAACATAGTCCTATGTCTCAACCAATACCGTCTCTGTGGTTCGTGGGAGCAGAGCAGAAGTGGATAGAATGCTGAACCTGCAGCTGATGTTGGATTGAACTCCAGGGAGATAGCTGCTCTAATTCCTCACAGACTTGCTGTGAAAAGCCAGGAAGAAGCGAGAGGGACACCGCATGAGCTCTGCAGTGCACCCCAGAGCTTGCCCCCATATACAGGCTGTCGTGCTGTGTGGTCTCCCAGGTCCACAACCCATTTGCGGCAACAGAGAATAAACCGGGCTCCAGTTTGGGACCTGCACTCTCAAGCATCAGTGTTGGGGAGCGCGGCTGGGGATCCTTAGGTGTTGCGTCACACTGTAACTCCGATGGTGTATCTTGTTCCTCAGCCGTGGTAGCGCTGCGTGCTCGCGCTGCTTGAACTTTAGCAGTAAGAGCATCCAATCTCACACATATTCTCCTCCCGTACTCCTCCAGTAGGTTGCTGATGTCAGCGTACAGTACTTGGGGCTCCATCACGGGCAATAGTACAGCCGCTTCCAAAATGACTTCCAAAATGGCGCTGCAGCTTGTGATAGGGAACCCCCTCACCGTTTCTCAGCTCAATATGAGGCACACAGCCTCCAATTCTTTATCCACGTATCCCCGGCTTCCTCTTTTAGCAGTATTCACTAGATATAAGCTAAGTAGAATAGTTTTGTCAGGGAGAATTCGTATTTTATGGTGTTGAAATCAGGAGCTCCTGATCAGTGCGTCCAATAGCTATGGCGGTTAGCTCCGCCCCCCCGTGAACACTCATTTTTATATATACAACACATAACATATAGCTGCTGCCTGTTGATGATTCAAAAAGATCTCTATGCAGACAGTGCGGGAGAGCTTCGGTAAAAACTACCGGGGTTTAAAGCATTATCTATTTTAAATGTCTATCTTATTATAAACCTCTGGTCTTCCACACTATATGCATCGGGCTCTGTTATACAATGTAAAAAACATTATATTTGATATAGATCCCTTACAAGGATTAAAAAATCAACAAGGGATCAAGTATTTTACAAGTGGACGAATCTTATCAGGGACATAGTAGATATCTCGTGCAGCAGTTAACAAAACAACATATACTGACTAAGAATACATGGTGATACAAAATAAAACTATAAATTGCTAAAAAATAGCTTACATACGGATAACTTAGAAAGATGTAGTCCACAATCAGTTACATTGAAAAATCAGACAACATTGAAACTTCATATAGACAGAGTATTGTTGTACTATATGTCACAGGGTGATTTGAGCAACATTCCAAATAGTTAATACTTATTTCCATATCTTTTTCAATTTTGATAAAGAGATTATGCCAAAGAACATGTATTTTATGTTGGCACTTAATCAAAATTCGAGTGCAGAGAATAAATTATTAATGTTAAGTAGTTTAGTAAAACTTTTTTGAAAGAATAGATATCTGATCATATACTTATTACATATTTGATGGAGTAAAGATAAAAATAAGGTATAAATATAAAGTATATTAAAGTATATTCAAAGGGGAGATTGGTTACAGAAATATTCTTTGTACATGGGACATATCATATATCTTACATCGTATATTTCCTAGATACTCACTAGATGCCCTGCTATAAGTTAATATCCCATCTTAAATTTCTGCCCTTAGGTTCCTTTGTTTCAAGTTTGAAAATCCACTGGACTTCTATATCTAACAACCTTTTGTATCTATCCCCTCCTCTTTTATTTAGAGGGATGTAATCAATAGCCTTAAAGCTTAGCGCTTTTTTATTCTCTGCATGAAGGTTAAAGTGTTTCACTACCGGGGTTTTGGGGGGTCTTTTTCAATTGATGTGAGATGCTCAAGGATCCCAATCTTTTAGATTCCTGCTTGTTCATCCTGTGTATTGTTTACCACAGACATTGCACGTAATTACATAAATAACGTATGTCGAACAGCAATCCAGTCTATATTTTATATTGTGTTGTGAATTATTGACTGTTGATATACGTGTGTCACCTGTTTTACAGTGTGTACACACATTGCAATGTCTTCCACATCGAAAGAAACCTTTTCTAGCTAGCCATGTCTCTTTAGTTTGATAGTCAGGGTTATATACATATTTGATCAATCGGCTGCCAATAGTAGTTGCCCTTTTAGGTATAAATTGAATTCCTTTTTCAAGGATGTATTTACATTCCTGGTCAAGGGATAGAATGCCTAGGCTTTTGTTTATTATGTTTTTAATTTTACCAAACTGGTTACTGAACTGTGTGACAAATTTGATGTCAAAAGAGGAAACTGCTTCTTCTCTTTTTCTCTTTTTCTTTTGGTTTAGAAGAAGTTTCAATTTATCCATACTTCTAACTTTCTGTCTGAGATTGAGTAAAGTATCTCTTTTGTATCCTCTCTGTTCTAACCTATAGACCAATTTGAAGGAATGTCTATCATAGTCATGTATATCAGTACATAGTCTTCTTATCCTAATTAGTTGGCCTTTAGGAATACCTATTTTTAAATGTTTAGAGTGGCATGAGTCTGCTCTTAAGATTGTATTTCCAGCAATTTTTTTCCGGTACAATTCTGTATGTATCTTATCCTTATCACCCTTTAGCTGGATATCTAGATACTCAATAGTTTGTTTATTAAGTTGGTATGTAAATTTTAGATTTGCTGTATTGTTGTTCAAATATGTTACAAATTCTTTGGCTTGTTCCTCAGTACCTGACCATATTATTAATAGGTCATCAATATATCTAAGATATATATTAATGAGGTGGCTGAACGTGTTATTCTCACCATAGATATATGTTGAATCGTACCACCCCAAGAACAGGTTAGCATATGAGGGGACGAATTTCGCCCCCATTGCTGTTCCGCATACCTGGAGATAGTAGCATGAGTCAAACATAAAAAAAAATTATGGGTTGAACAGAAATCTTAAAACTTCCAAAATAAATTCTATCAATTCATCTGTGAAATCACTTTTTAGCTGGAGATGGTACTTAACTGCTTTTATCCCTAAGCTATAGTTAACCAGCTAAAAGATGAGTTCCAGGATTGTTTATCTAGTTTGTTTATTACATGTGTTGTATCTTTCACAAAGCTGGGGATAGTTTGTACAAAAGGCTGGAGAATATTGTCTAGCCACTCTCCAAGGTGTTCGCTCATGGCTCCCACTCCTGACACAATTGGGCGTCCTTGTGGGTGCTCTAAATTTTTGTGAATTTTTGGGACTAGCCTAAAATTGTCTACTACTGTTTTTTCAATAAATAGGTATTCACAGATTTTTTTTATCTAAGACACCCAGATGTTGTCCCCAGTCTAATAGTTTTTTTTTAAATCTGACTGAAAATTCTGTAGGGGATTGGTTGGAAGTTTTTTGTATGTGATTGTAGCTTCTGGGAGCTCTTTTCCTTCTCTCTCTTATATCTGAATCACAAATGAAAATTTTTGGGTTCAGTGTCCCTTTAACAATATTTTCCAAGGCACAGCGTTCCCTCCCTCTATGCTAGAGGCACATGCTGTTGTATTACCCAAACCAGGGAAACCAGTGAATTCCCAATCCATTTTTCGGCCCATATCGCTACTTAACATAGACATTAAAATCTACGCAAACATTTTAGCCTCACAAATAAATAGAATCCTTCTGTTCGTGATACATGTTAATCAAGTGAGATTCTTCCCAATTAGAGAAGTAAACATGGCAGACTATGCCACAAAATACCAAATATCTTTGGTATTCCGTTCAATGGAGGCTGAGAAAGCTTACTATCAATTAAGTTGGACATTTCTCACTGCTACTCTTTAACAATTAGGATGTAATGGTTATTTCATTAATAAGATATTTGCCCTCTACAACAAACCCACTGCCATAATTAAACTAAAGAATACAAATCCACACCATTTTCACATCAGTAATGGCACCAGACAGGAATGCCCCCTGTTCTCAATCCTGTTTGTGTTAGCAATGGAAGTTTTAGAATCCCACATCTAAAATTTCCCTAATATCAGATGCATTTCAATTGGCTCAACAGAATATTAGATCTCTCTCTATGCAGATGATGTTTTCCTTACACTGACAAACCTACAAGACACAATATTGACTCTAACGGGATTACTCCAACACTATGGGGAATTCTCTAACTTTCGAATAGATACAAACGAGTCCGAATTTATAGGAATAGCAATAACAAATCCAGGTATATCACTACTTACTTCACTTCAATTTCATCATCAACCTATAGCCATAAAATATTTAGGTATTTATATCACACCATATCTTGACAAACTAGCTCCATTAAATTATGACCCAATTAAATTACATATATGGGCAAATTTATCAAATATCGGGCGGATCATGTCCGCCCAACATCGCTATATGCTGACAGCATACGCTGTCGGCATTTATCATTGCACAAGCATTTCTGAAGAAATGCTTTTGCAATGCCACCCCAATCAGCCGTAGCAGGGGGTGTCAAAAATCTCGATCATATATGATCGGGTAATTGCAGTCAGCCACCTCAGAGGTGGTGGGCAAGTTAAGGAGCGGCATTCTTAAGACAGCTGCTTCTTATATCCTGTTTCCGGCTTGATAAATCGGCATCAATATCTCTGCCGTTTAAATTTGGAGCAACAAACCTATTTTCTGTATAGGTAGAGTTAAATATTGTATCTTTTCCAAACATTACCAATACCTTTACCTAATAACACAACTTTCAACTGCAAAAACGTATTCATTCTTAAATATGGCAAAGTAAACGACCTTGAGTTGCTACCTACACTCCATACAGACCCAAAGACAGAGGAAGACTAGCAGCCCTCAATCTCTCACTTAATAGGAAAGCGTCCTTCTTGTCAAAGGATAACAGACTATGAAATATCCAACTACTTGGTGGCCAATATGATCAGGTTGATTGACACCCCCTGCTAGCGGCCGATTGGCCGTGAATCTGCAGGGGGCGGTATAGCACCTGCAGTTTACAAGAACTGCTGGTGCAATGATAAATGCAGAGAGCGTATGCTGTGGGCATTTATCGATGTGCAGCGGACATGATCCGTAATATCGGATATTGTCTGCTCGCACAATGATAATTCGGCCCCATGATCTGTTGTAGGCATTTAACATTGCACAAACATTTCTAGTGAAATGCTTGTGCATTGCTGCACCCTGCACATTTGCGGCCAATCAGCCGCTAGTAGGGGGTGTCAATAATCCTGATCATATCTGATCGGGATGATTGCTGTCCGCCACCTCAGAGGTGGCGAAAAAGTAATGGAGCAGCAGTCTTACAGATGCTGCTTTTTAAATTATGTTTCCGGCAAACCTGAAGGCTCACGTGGAAACCGCTGCATTCGCAGTATGTTATATCGGCCCCCATGTCTGAATCGCAAGGGAAAAAAATTGTGTTTCATGCCCCTTTAAGGACTGTTTAAAATGTGAAAGTTATGTCAGATATTAATTTTGTTGCATTATTTTTTTTACTATCCTAAGAAAATAGTAAAAACACCTTCACCTGATATATATTTTATCTTCTTCCCAGTGACTGATTTATTTGTCTCTGATAAAGTAAAATTCCATGTAGATCCATTTGTAATGACCTATTTATTTTAGCTAGAAGCAGCAAAATATAATCAAAGCAGCAAAATTACTGTTTATCCCCTACTCTATTCACTAAATAAATTCAGTATGCAACTCCACAGGGAACAAACAGCAGAACAGGTTAGACAGGTGCAAATGTCCTTTACAAAACATGGTGCAAAAGTGATTTCTACATCCTATCAATTCAATTTGAAATATTGATTTATATAGATTGTGATCATTTAAAGTACAGATTATAAAATAACCCTAAACAATATGTATTTATCAATTTAAAATTCACCATTTAGATTAATTTTATGATATATTAGATACAATGAATATTATGTCTAAAACTGTGATTTAAGCAGAATATTAACGTCTCTCGTTCTGTCTATTGAATGGTTCTACTGATTTATTTTTTCTTCTCTCTCTAAAAACCTTATGATCTGACTAATTATTATTTTTTTTGCATTCATCCTTACAATGTGACCTACTGAAGACACATTGGAACATGCAGAGATAGACAACATTATTGCCCTTGTACTGTATATTTGGAAGAGAGTAATCACACTGCCAGTAAGCAAAATAAAATGATTTGTATGTGTAAGTCTGATGGAAAACCACGTTGATCTATGCTTTTTTTCCACTTGCAGATTTGAGCAATCTCCTGTTCCACTTTGCAAGACTGCATGCTCCATCTGTATAGCTAACTGGTAGATGTGAACTACTTGAGCTTTCTAAGATTTTTTTTTTATATATATATGTGCTGCAAATCCATTGCTTAAAGTAGTAGTTTTCACATATTCAGTTCATCTTAAAAACATAAAGGGGCAACCTAAGAAGCTAATTTTGAATTATATTCCAAATTATTTGATCAGTAATTTCTAGAGAGCCAACAGTTTCAGCAGTTCTGTATTATTATAATCAGTTATTCCTAGAGCTCCAACAGATTCAGCAGTGCTGTATTATTATTATCAGTTATTTGTAAAGCGCCAACAGGTTCAGCAGTGCTGTATTATTATTATCAGTTATTTCTAGAGCTCCAACAGGTTCAGCAGTGCATTATTATTATCATCAGTTATTTGTAAAGCGCCAACAGATTCAGCAGTGCAATATTATTATTATCAGTTATTTGTAAAGTGCCAACAGGTTCAGTAGTGCAATATTATTATTATCAGTTATTTGTAGAGCGCCAACAGATTCAGCAGGACTGTATTATTAGTATCAGTTATTTATAGAGCGCCAACAGATTCAGCAGTGCAGTATTATTATTATCAGTTATTTCTAGAGCGCCAACAGATTCAGCAGTGCAATATTATTATTATTATTATCAGTTGTTTGTAGAGCGCCAGCAGATTCAACAGTGGTGTATTATTAGTATCAGTTATTTGTAGAGCGCCAACAGATTCAGCAGTGCTGTATTATTATTATCAGTTATTTATAGAGCGCCAACATATTCAACAGTTCTGTATTATTATTATCAGTTATTTCTAGAGTTCCAACAGATTCAGCAGTGCTGTATTATTATTATCAGTTATGTGTAGAGGGCCAACATATTCAGCAGTGCTGTATTATTATTATTATAAGTTATTTGCAGAGCGCCAACAGATTCAGCAGTGCTGTATTATTAGTATCAGTTATTTGTATAGGGCCAACAGATTCAGCAGTGCTATATTCTTATTATCAGTTATTTCTAGAGCTCTAACAGATTCAGCAGTGCTGTATTATTATTATCAGTTATTTGCAGAGCGTCCACAGATTCAGCAGTGCTGGATTATTATTATCAGTTATTTGTAGAGCTCCAATAGATTCAGCAGTGCAGTATTATTATTATCAGTTATTTGTAGAGCGCCAATAGATTCAGCAGTGCTGTATTATTATTATCAGTTATTTGTAGAGCGCCCACAGATTCAGCAGTGCTGTATTATTGTTACCAGTTATTTGTAGAGCTCCAATAGATTCAGCAGTGCAGTATTATTATCAGATATTTGTAGAGCGCCAATAGATTCAGCAGTGCTGTATTATTATTATCATTTATTTGTAGAGCTCCAACAGATTCAGCAGTGCTATATTAATATTATCAGTTATTTGTAGAGCTCCAACAGATTAAGCGGTGCTGTATTATTATTATCAGTTATTTGTAGAGCTCCAGCAGATTTAGCAGTGCAGTATTTTTATTATTATCAGTTATTTGTAGAGCTCCAACAGATTCAGCAGTGCTGTATTATTATTATCAGTTATGTGTAGAGCTCTAACAAATTCAGCAGTGCTGTATTATTATTATCAGTTATTTGTAGAGCACCAATAGATTCAGCAGTGCAGTATTATTAATATCAGTTATTTGTAGAGCTCCAACAGATTCAGCAGTGCTATATTAATATTATCAGTTATTTGTAGAGCTCCAACAGATTAAGCAGTGCTGTATTATTATTATTATCAGTTATGTGTAGAGCTCTAACAGATTCAGCAGTGCTGTATTATTATTATCAGTTATTTGTAGAGCACCAATAGATTCAGCAGTGCAGTATTATTAATATCAGTTATTTGTAGAGCTCTATCAGATTCAGCAGTGCAGTATTATTATTGTCAGATATTTGCAGAGCGCCAACAGATTCAGCAGTGCTATATTATTATTATCAGTTATGTGTAGAGTTCTAACAGATTCAGCAGTTCTGTATTATTATTATTAGCAGTTATTTGTAGAGCGCCCACAGATTCAGCAGTGCTGTATTATTATTATCAGTTATGTGTAGAGCTCTAACAGATTCAGCAGTGTTGTATTATTATCAGTTATATGTAGAGCGCCCACAGATTCAGCAGTGCTATATTATTATTATCATCATCAGTTATGTGTAGAGCTCTATCAGATTCAGTAGTGCAGTATTATTATTATCAGTTATTTGTAGAGCTCCAACAGATTCAGCAGTGCAGTATTATTATTATCAGTTATTTGTAGAGTGCCAATAGATTCAGCAATGTTGTATTATTATCATCAGTTATGTGTAGAGCTCCAACAGATTCAGCAGTTCTCTATTATTATCAGTTATTTGTAGAGCGCCAACAGATTCAGCAGTGCAGTATTATTATTGTCAGTTATTTGCAGAGCGCCAACAGATTCAGCAGTGCTATATTGTTATTATCAGTTATGTGTAGAGCTCTAACAGATTCAGCAGTGCTGTATTATTATTATCAGTTATTTGTAGAGCACCAATAGATTCAGCAGTGCAGTATTATTATTATCAGTTTTTTGTAGAGCTCCAACAGATTCAGCAGTGCAGTATTATTATTGTCAGATATTTGCAGAGCGCCAACAGATTCAGCAGTGCTATATTATTATTATCAGTTATGTGTAGAGTTCTAACAGATTCAGCAGTTCTGTATTATTATTATTAGCAGTTATTTGTAGAGCGCCCACAGATTCAGCAGTGCTGTATTATTATTATCAGTTATGTGTAGAGCTCTAACAGATTCAGCAGTGTTGTATTATTATCAGTTATTTGTAGAGCGCCCACAGATTCAGCAGTGCTATATTATTATTATCATCATCAGTTATGTGTAGAGCTCTATCAGATTCAGTACTGCAGTATTATTATTATCAGTTATTTGTAGAGCTCCAACAGATTCAGCAGTGCAGTATTATTATTATTATCAGTTATTTGTAGAATGCCAATAGATTCAGCAATGTTGTATTATTATCATCAGTTATGTGTAGAGCTCCAACAGATTCAGCAGTTCTCTATTATTATCAGTTATTTGTAGAGCGCCAACAAATTCAGCAGTGCAGTATTATTATTGTCAGTTATTTGCAGAGCGCCAACAGATTCAGCAGTGCTATATTATTATTATCAGTTATGTGTAGAGTTCTAACAGATTCAGCAGTTCTGTATTATTATTATTAGCAGTTATTTGTAGAGCGCCCACAGATTAAGCAGTGCTGTATTATTATTATCAGTTATGTGTAGAGCGCTAACAGATTCAGTAGTGCAGTATTATTATCAGTTATTTGTAGAGCTCCAACAGATTCAGCAGTGCAGTATTATTATTATCAGTTATTTGTAGAGCGCCAACAGATTCAGCAGTGCTGTATTATTATTATCAGTTATTTCTAGAGCGTAAATAGATTCAGCAGTTCTGTATTATTATTAGTTATTTCTAGAGATCAAATAGATTCAGCAATGTTGTATTATTTTTTATTAGTTATTTGTAGAGCTCCAACAGATTCAGCAGTGCGTATTATTATTATCAGTTATTTGTAGAGCTCCATCAGATTCAGCAGTGCTGTATTATTATTATCAGTTATTTGTAGAGCTCCAACAGATTCAGCAGTGCTGTATTATTATTATCAGTTATTTGTAGAGCTTCAACAGATTCAGCAGTGCTGTATTATTATTATCAGTTATTTGTAGAGCACCCACAGATTCAGCAGTGCTGTATTATTATTATCAGTTATGTGTAGAGTTTCAACAGATTCAGCAGTGATGTATTATTATTATCAGTTATTTGTGGAGGTCCAACAGATTCAGCAGTGCAGTATTATTATTATCAGTTATTTGTAGAGTGCCAACAGATTCAGCAGTGCTATATTATTATTATCAGTTATTTGTAGAGCACCCACAGACTGCTAGTGTAGAGCATATATGTGCTTTAAACGTCTTAAGGGTTATGCTGCCTGACTGAGACATGAAGCTGGTGCTGTGTGTGTGTGCAACATTGTTGCCATTGTTGTTGCCAGTGTTCCTTACCATATAAAAATGTATGGATGCTGGATTACTCCCTCTTTTCTTGTCCCTTACTGTTCATGAGAAGTTTTGATGATTCGTCCCAGACGTCAATCAATGTCTCCAAAATGGCTGCGGGAATCTTCACCTGTGACACAGCGAGTATCTGTGAGGGGGAAAGAGGTTAGGTCTGGTTCTGAGGATGAAGGCCTCACTCCTTCTCAGCAGGATGTGATTTTGCCCTCAGGCCTATCATCTACCCCTGCTATTTTCCCTTTGACTAAAGACAGGGATTTGTTTGACTCGGGAGTGGTGACGGGTGGATTAGGGGATGAGGATGGAGAGGATTCGGCCCTGTATGGCTCGGTCAGCCTCCAGGGGCCTCGGTTAGTGGGGATGGTGAGGGAGGGCTGGGACAGGCCGGAGGGCCTAATCGGGGCAAGTGGGTGCGATGGTGGTTCCCCCGGGGATCTGGGGTTGTGATTGGTAGGTAGTGGGCCCTTGGATCATAATCCTGACCAATTTTTGCCTGGTGGCCTAGCGGCCTTCCCCCTCCTACTCTGTCTGCTAGTAAGTTCGACCCAATTTATTGGTGGTTCCGGTGGGTCCGGAGGCCTAGCTGATTCATTGTGGACAGAGTACTTACCTAACTTACCCATTCCCAAGGCAGCGATGTCGGCGGTTGCAGCCTTGGTCCAGGCCATTACGGCATCTGTATCAGGTCCAGGAATCACAGTGGTTGTCGGGAAGTCCGGCGGGGCTCCTCCGGTTCCTTCGGGCATCATATTGGTGATGAATCATTCCTTCGTAGGTGTCGGGCCTTCTCCGGAAGCAGCGGGCGTGACTTCCTCCTCCGTCGGCGTCTTCCCGTCGGTAGGGCGCGGTTATGATGTCACTTCCGGCAGTCACGGCGGTGACGTAATTTCTGGTCATGGGCATTCCAGAAGCAGGGCGGTTGTTCATGGAGCTTGCGGTGATGGCGCAGGTGAGTCTGGAGTCCGGGGATCCTGGGTGGGTGGCACTGGAAGCAGGTGGGTGGCGGTAAACGGTGACCAGGCAGCGGTAGAAGCTGTTCCTTCAAATCATTGGGCTCAATGGGGATCTGTTCACAGGGGGAATGCTGGTTTGCATCCAGCGGGCAGGGGGGGGGGGCGCATGGCACGATTGAGAGTGGCGGGTTGGGGCCATCATGGTATGGAGGGTTGGAGCACTTTGGAAATGGCATCCAATTAGGAGGGGATCAGCTAGGTGTGGGGCATGAGCCTCTGGGGAGAGGACAACAAGCCGTGATGGGGGAAATATTTAGGCTGGCTTCCATGTTAGCTCAGGGGGCAGGGGTCTTGCCTCAGGGGATTGGGCAATCTCAGCAGCATTCGCACATTAAGGCCAAAGTGGTAAAAAAGATCAAAGAAGGGAAGTATGTGCACATCTTTGATTTGTCACTTGAGGCCCACAAGGTAAAAGAGTGGAGCGAGGAGGGCACTGGTTCAAAAAGGTCAAGAGACCTGAAACGATGAATGAGTGGTGGACTTGCTTTTGGGTACTGGCATCCTGCCTTATCGAGGCAAAACCTGAGCTGTGTATCGATGTTTTGCAGTATATGGAAACTATAAAGTTTATTAGACTTATAAGGAAGGGGTATGGAGGTCTTATGACGCTGATTACAGAAGAAAGATGGTTGGAAACCAGTTGTTGATCTTTGGCACAATGGATATCCACTTATGGCAATGCCTGGGAGCGGAGCGATAGCCCTCACCCCCTCCTAGGGGGAGGGCGGGTCTGAGCAGGCAACTGAGAGATGTAAAGAGAAAGGATGGGAGTGCTGGAAGTTTAATGACGGGAAGTGTGACAGAGAAGCAAACTGCTCCTTTTGTCACTCCTGTTTATACTGCAGGGCAGCTCATCCAGGGTCAGAATGCTCAAGAAGAAAGGATGGCGGGGGCAAGGGCACAGGTAGAGGAGCAGTTGGTGCAAAGGGTTCTGAGGCTGGATGCCCTTGAGCTGTGGCTCAGGGCCTACCCGAACAGGAGGGCAGCAGAACTACTGCTGTCGGGTTTTTGCAAAGACTTTCACATTCCAGTGTCGGGTGAGGTAGCAGGGGCTAAACAGAAGCGGAACTTAAAGTCGGCTTATGAGTACCCCAGGGTGGTAAGGAAGAAGTTGGACAAGGAGCTGAAGTTGAGGTGCATGGCTGGCCTATTTAAAGAACCTCCCCTGAAGGGGTTGGTGGTCTCTCCACTTGGGGTTGTGCCAAAAAAAGGAGGCGGGAATATTCCAGTTCATACAGCATTTATCGTACCCAAAGGTTAAATCGGTAAATGATGCCATTGACCTGGAGGTGAATAATGTGGTGGCAGATGCACTGTCTCATGGCTAGTGGGATTTGTTTAGGAGACTGGTTCCGGGTGCAGACGTAGCTGGGGCTTCTTGTCCTTCATTTCTTTGGCAGGTAGCCGAGGGGGGTACGTGCTGAGTTCAATGGTGAGAGCGTTGTTGGCCCCTGCTACTTGGCGGGCCTACGTAAAAAACTGGGTAGAGTGGGAAGCCTTCCTGATGGGTAAGTGTGTTCCTTTAGCAGCTGGCTCTCCAGCATTGTTACTAGAATGGATGGTGCATCAGAAAGAGTGTGGATGCAAAAAAGGGGCAATGCAGGGGAAGTTGGCAGCTTTGGCATTTTTCCAAAAATGGTGGGGGCTTCCAGATGGTACAAGTATCTTCTTGGTTAGGCAGGTGATGAAGGGTTGGGGTAGAATTGAGGCTTGGCCAGTTGACAGGTGCAAGCCGATTACAGTGCAGAGGCTAGGGGCTTTATTGGCGGTACTGCCGAATGTTTGCACTGACGATTACGAAGTTTGTTTATTTAGAGACACATTTTTGGTAGTGTCCTTCGGGGCCCTCAGGATAGGGGAACTGGTAGCTCAGTCCAGGGTGTCAGTGGGTGCTGGAATTTAGATGCAACTTGTCAGGTTCGATTTGCAGGCATTGCTGTTGTTCATTCCCAGATCTAAGACTGATCAAGATAGGAAGGGAGTGTGTTTGTCAATGCAACAGCAGTCTAACCCAGAGTGTTGTCCTTTTAGGCTCATTTCAGAGTACTCTGCGAGAAGGCAAAGGAACTCGGGGCAATTTTTTATTCTCCTAAAATTTCAGTTTAGGAGAGTTTTGTATTGGGCAGCAAAACAGGCCAGCCTTAATCCCGATGTAATAGCTCCCCACTCATTTCGCATTGGTTCATCCACCAGTGCGGCTGCTGCTGGGGTGCTGGAAGCAAGATATACAGAGGCTGGGGAGGTAGAGCTCCAAAAGGTACAAACTGTACATTAGGTCATTATGGGGAAACAACTAGTTTAGGAAGGTGGTAGGATACGCGTGTGACAGTTAGGACAGTTATGATTTAATCTCTTTTATTTTAGGTATAAGGACCCCTCCATGTAGATCGTGGATAGTTGACCATTCGTATGTCCATTGGGTGGCAATCCACACCTTGAAGCGTCCGGGAGGCCAGCAGCTGGGGATTCGACCAGATGCGGTTTCAATTAGATGACTGGGGAGGAGGGGGATGCTTTGGAGAGACTTGCCGGGTGTTTTGAAGAAGCCTTTCGTTGGTGGAGGCCTTCATTGATTGTGCTGCATCTGGGGGGAATGACGTGGGGAGTGTGTCTGTGCTTGAGTTGGCATCCATCATTCAGTCAGATGTTCAGTGGGTGAAAGCATGTTTCCCAGGGGTACGAGTGGCATGGTCGAAAGTCATTGCTCGTTTGCAGTGGAGGCATGTGAAGGTGCACCGTTCAGCATATCGTATCAGGAAAAAGCTGAATCGGGATGTGGGGAAGTTGATTGTGGAGGAAGGAGGTTTCGTGATCAGGCACTACAATATTTTGGGGGACTGTAAATGCCTATAAAGACCTGACGGAGTTCACCTAACTGATGAGGGCTTGGAGCTGTTTTTAGTGAACTTAACAGTGGCGATTAGGCGCCATGTACTATAGTTACTCCCTAGTTTGACTTTGGTGGCAGCAAGAGCTCCAATTATTAAGGGGTATGTATCTCTTGTGGTGGGGTCACGGCCTAATAATTTTTCTATTTTTCGCAAGGGTGTGGTCGAGCTAATGGGAGGGGCATGATGTTGCAAGTCACAGCTTGTAACGCCTCTCCCCGTGGGCCAGCTGACCTTTAAATCCCTGGCGGATGATGCCAACCCCTGAAGGGCAATGCTCGGCAGGAACAATGCTGTACCTGATCCGGGCCATTGACCTAAATACGCTTGTTGTAAATATTAAGTTATTTAGATATATAGGTCTCAAATGTCGCCACCTTGAGTTAAGCTTTAAGCTTCCGGAAAAAAGTTTAGTGTTTTTTCGTGCCTGATTTTTTAAATAAATGCGACCTTGATCCACGGTCTTTTACCTCCAAGTCAGTTTCCCTTTTTTTTATTGTGGGTAAGGTGGGAGTGAAGTCATGGCGATTTGACCCTTATGCTAGCGTAGAGCATATATGTACTTGAAACTTCTTTAGGGTTATGCTGCCTGACTGAGACGTGAAGCTGGTGCTGTGTGTGAGTGTGCAGCATTGTTGCCAATGTTGGGGTGGAGATTCCTTACCATATAAAAATGCATGGATGATGGATCACTTCCTCTTTTCTTGTCCCTGACTGTTTGTGAGAAGTTTTTTCCCCACCCATCCCTCTTTTGTATTGATTAACCTTATTATTTACAGGTAAGGGGTAGCACTGAGAAAGCGGCAACCTCTAGGGTGGCTTTAGGACTTTGGCGGGAGCATGTCTAATCAGGCTCGCTGATTGTAAGACCAAAATAGTAAAGTTTGCTTCCCATCAATGATGTTTGTTGATGCGTCTTACATTATGATGTCCCTTATGGCTTGAAGCATATATATGAGGGTTAGAATATTGCCAACTGGTGTGACGGGGTCACGGCCTATAAAAATCTGGTTTCTGCAAAGGTGTGGTCGAGCTAGTTGGAGGGGCATTATGTTGCAAGTCGCAACTTGTAACGCCTCTCCCCGTGGGCCTGCTGACCTTTAAATCCCTGGCGGATGATGCCAACCCCTGAAGGGCAATGCTCGGCAGGAGCATTGCAGCACCCGATCCGGGCTGTTGATCCTAATACGCTTGTTGTAAATATTATGTTATTTAGATATATATATTAGGCCTTATTTCAGTTTTTTTGACAGATTTGCATTTAGCCAATCAGTGCCCTCTCATTTGTAAATCCACAGGCATGGTCAAAATGTAATCTGTAAGGCACACATGAACTTACGAGCTCTAGCTGTGAAAAACTGCCAAATGCATTGAAATAAAGGGCGGCCTTCAAGGTTTTTGAAATTAGCATATGAGCCTACCTAGGTTTAGCTTTCAACACAGAATACCAAGAGAACAAAGCAAATTTGATAATAAAAGGGAATTGGAAAGTTGTTTAAAATTCCATTCCCTAGCTTAATCATGAAAGTTTAATTTTGACAAGACTGTCCCTTTAAGTCAAAACAAAGCTTTCATGAATCAGATAGATCATGCTATTTTCATAGACTTTCCAGTGTACTTCTAATATCTAATTGTGTCCAGCCTTTTTATATGTATACATTTGAACAAGTACATAGTGTATACGTATAATAGTCTGTGATTGGCTTATGGCTGTCACATGACACAGGAAAACAGCAAATGGGAAAAATAATACATTTGTCAAAAAAAATCTACTGCTTATTTGAAATTGAGAGTAAGGGGTCAATTTATTCTTGGCCGAATTGGGCCAATTCACCCTGTTTATAGACCGCTGCTCCTTAACTCATACACCACCTCTGAGGTGGCATACAGCAATCCGCCCTATCCTATACACCCCCTGTTAGCGGCCGCGAATCTGCAGGGGGCGGTATTGCACAAGCAGTTCCCTAGAACTTCTTGTGCAATGCTGAATATGGACAGCGTATGCTATCTGCATTTAGTGATGTCTGGCGGACATGATACGCTACAGCGTATCATGTCTGCCAGACTTAAATAAATTGACCCCTAAGTGTTATTGTATTGAATTTTTATTATGCCCTTGTTATTTAGGCAATTCTACTATATTTAATGGTCCTATAAATTTAATTAGCCATAGAGTATAATCATAAAATAAGGTTTTCTTATACTAGTCTGGATAATTAAAAACTATGAGAAACCTGCTTCCATCAGAATTATTTCACAGAGAGTTCTACACACTATCACAGAAGTACAATGTACAGGTCCAATGCAAAATTAAAAAATGGCAGGTAATTGATTCAGTGGGGCCGATTTATCAAATAATATGATAATGCGCTTGAAGTCCGTGTCAAATTTGATGCAAAGTTAATCCGCTGTAGTTAACAAAGCGTCAAGATCATCAAATGTTGAAATGTGTGACGTTATATACGCTTCTGCAATATTAATCCGACCCAGATCGATGCTTGTGTTATTTGTGCGGAACACTGATCATCCGCCGTCACATCCAACTCCATTTGACCTTCTTTCCAATTTATCAAACATTCAACAGGTACGCTTGCGTCAATTCCAACGCAGCGTACCTATCGTTCAAACCGCCACCCTTGAGGCTGCGAATGCCATAGAAATCAATGCAAGTCTGAAAACACAGAAAGGTTTTGTTCGATGCTGCAAGAGAATGAAGTATATTAGATAAAAGTAAAATAGAAACTTTATTAAAATTGTATACTCTTTCTAAATCAAACAATATTATTGCTCAAAATTTGGTGCAAAGTATTGCTCCAAATTCAGTGCAAAGTATGGCTCCAAATTTGGTGCGAAGTATTGCTTCAAAATTGGTGCACTACTAGTTATAGAGATAAAAATGAAATAAATACATAACATAATATAGCTAACTTCCTTTTTTGGGATAAATCTATTTGCAACCATGTTTAAGGCATGTAATACAAGTCCCACTCTTCACTTTGCACCAAATTTGACACTTTTCTCAACAAATTTGATGCAATACTTAAACTCCTAAAAAACCCACAAACTAGTTAAGTTTTACACAACTTCTTATTGGTAAATGCATAATCACAAGATTAATGAAATCAACCGATCTGATTGAAATATACATTTTCTACTTTCACTAACAAATCAAATTGCTCTATATTTGATTCATTGATCACTCATCAGAACTGGTAAGTGCTATTTGTTACATTGTGTTTTATACTTTGAAAGTATGTATATGTGAAATTAGTATTACAGATAAATATTGATGATGACCTTAGGCCACACAGTGCAATATTTCTGACAATGATTTTAATAAACGAATTATGTTTATTCAATATAATCTTAAACTGATAGCTCAAATGGATAGTTTACCTAACATTAAACTGTCATGAATCAGATACAGCAGAAATCACCTCTTTACTGCCATGCTATTTTCAGTGTTTTTCTTCCTTCATTTTCATTAAGAAATGTCATCTTAAATGCCAGCGTATTTTTTAACACCTATGTAGAGGTGGTGTTTCAAACTATCAGAAAGGGTTACACAGGTGCAGAGAGAAAACTGGCCCAGCTCTTCAAATATCCATTGATTGCAAATAAATACATATGATATCCTGATTACATGTTATATTTGCGATTATTATTGCTCAGAATTATTATATATTTACACTATATACATATAGTGGTATAAATAAACACAGATATGAAAACAACATTGTTTAGAACAAAAAAAAAAGAAATTTAGGGACATGTAAATATGTTTGCAAAAGATTTGTGACATAACATACAGTATATATATATATATATATATATATATATATACATATATATATATATATATATATATATATATATATACTAGAGATGTCCCGAATAGTTCGTCGGCAAATAGTTTCCGGCAAACATAGCTTGTTCGCATTCGCCGCGGCGGGCGAACATATGCGATGTTCGGTCCGCCCCCTATTCATCATCATTGAGTAAACTTTGACCCTGTACCTCACAGTCAGCAGACACATTCCAGCCAATCAGCAGCAGACCCTCCCTCCCAGACCCTCCCACCTCCTGGACAGCATCCATTTTAGATTCATTCGGAAGCTGCATTCTTAGTGAGAGGAAGGACAGTGTAGCTGCTGCTGATTTAATAGGGAAATCGATAGCTAGGCTAGTGTATTCAGTGTCCACTACAGTCCTGAAGGACTCATCTGATCTCTGCTGTAAGGACAGCACCCCAAAAAGCCCTTTTTAGGGCTAGAACATCAGTCTGCTTTTTTTTTTTTTTCCTGTGTAATCTAATTGCAGTTGCCTGCCTGCCAGCGTGTGTGTCAGGCTCACAGCGTATACTGTGCCCACTTGCCCAGTGCCACCACTCATATCTGGTGTAACAGTAGTGTACATTTAAAAAAAACAACACTTTTTTGACTGTGACATAATAGCAGTCAGTTTCCTTCACACGTGTGCGTTTCAGGGCCTGCCAGGGCACAGTGTCACACCAGTGCAACTCATATCTGGTGTAACAGTAGTGTACATTTAAAAAAACAACACTTTTTGACTGTGAAATAATAGCAGTCAGTTTCCTTCACACGTGTGCGTTTCAGGGCCTGCCAGGTCACAGTGTCACACCAGTGCAACTCATATCTGGTGTAACAGTAGTGTACATTAAAAAAAAAACTAGAAATTTGACTGTGAAATAATAGCAGTCAGTTTCCTTCACACATGTGCGTTTCAGGGCCTGCCAGGGCACAGTGTCACACCAGTGCAACTCAAATCTGGTATAACAGTAGTGTACATTAAAAAAAAAAACTGGAAATTTGACTGTGAAATAATAGCAGTCAGTTTCCTTCACACGTGTGCATTTCAGGGCCTGCCAGGGCACAGTGTCACACCAGTGCAACTAATATCTGGTGTAACAGTAGTGTACATTTAAAAAACAAAACACTTTTTTGACTGTGAAATAATAGCAGTCAGTTTCCTTCACACGTGTGCGTTTCAGGGCCTGCCAGGGCACAGTGTAACACCAGTGCAACTCATATCTGGTGAAACAGTAGTGTACACTAAAAAAAAAAACTAGAAATTTGACTGTGAAATAATAGCAGTCAGTTTCCTTCACACGTGTGCGTTTCAGGGCCTGCCAGGGCACAGTGTCACACCAGTGCAACTCATATCTGGTGTAACAGTAGTGTACATTAAAAAAAAATAAAATAGAAATTTGACTGTGAAATAATAGCAGTCAGTTTCCTTCACGCGTGTGCGTTTAAGGGCCTGCCAGGGCACAGTGTCACACCAGTGCAACTCATATCTGGTGTAACAGTAGTGTACATTAAAAAAAAAAAAACTAGAAATTTGACTGTGAAATAATAGCAGTCAGTTTCCTTTACACGTGTGCGTTTCATTGCCTGCCAGGGCACAGTGTCACACCAGTGCAACTCATATCTGGTGTAACAGTAGTGTACATTTAAAAAAAAAAAACACTTTTTGACTGTGAAATAATAGCAGTCAGTTTCCTTCACACGTGTGCGTTTCAGGGCCTGCCAGGGCACAGTGTCACACCAGTGCAACTCATATCTGGTGTAACAGTAGTGTACATTAAAAAAAAAAACTAGAAATTTGACTGTGAAATAATAGCAGTAAGTTTCCTTCACACGTGTGCGTTTCAGGGTCTGCCAGGGCACAGTGTCACACCAGTGCAACTCATATCTGGTGTAACCGTAGTGTACATTAAAAAAAAACTAGAAATTTGACTGTGAAATAATAGCAGTCAGTTTTTTTCCCACGTCTGCATTTCAGGGCCTGCCAGGGCACAGTGTCACACCAGTGCAACTCATATCTGGTGTAACAGTAGTGTACATTAAAAAAAAACTAGAAATTTGACTGTGAAATAATAGCAGTCAGTTTCCTTCACACGTGTGCGTTTCAGGGCCTGCCAGGGCACAGTGTCACACCAGTGCAACTCATATCTGGTGTAACAGTAGTGTACATTTAAAAAAAAGCAACACTTTTTTGACTGTGAAATAATAGCAGTCAGTTTCCTTTACACGTGTGCGTTTCATTGCCTGCCAGGGCACAGTGTCACACCAGTGCAACTCATATCTGGTGTAACAGTAGTGTACATTTAAAAAAAAAAAACACTTTTTGACTGTGAAATAATAGCAGTCAGTTTCCTTCACACGTGTGCGTTTCAGGGCCTGCCAGGGCACAGTGTCACACCAGTGCAACTCATATCTGGTGTAACAGTAGTGTACATTAAAAAAAAAACTAGAAATTTGACTGTGAAATAATAGCAGTAAGTTTCCTTCACACGTGTGCGTTTCAGGGCCTGCCAGGGCACAGTGTCACACCAGTGCAACTCATATCTGGTGTAACCGTAGTGTACATTAAAAAAAAACAAGAAATTTGACTGTGAAATAATAGCAGTCAGTTTTTTTCCCACGTCTGCATTTCAGGGCCTGCCAGGGCACAGTGTCACACCAGTGCAACTCATATCTGGTGTAACAGTAGTGTACATTAAAAAAAAACTAGAAATTTGACTGTGAAATAATAGCAGTCAGTTTCCTTCACACGTGTGCGTTTCAGGGCCTGCCAGGGCACAGTGTCACACCAGTGCAACTCATATCTGGTGTAACAGTAGTGTACATTTAAAAAAAAGCAACACTTTTTTGACTGTGAAATAATAGCAGTCAGTTTCCTTCACACGTGTGCATTTCAGGTCCTGCCAGGGCACAGTGTCACACCAATGCAACTCATATTTGGTGTAACAGTAGTGTACATTAAAAAAAAACTAGAAATTTAACTGTGAAATAATAGCAGTCAGTTTCCTTCACACGTGTGCATTTCAGGGCCTGCCAGGGCACAGTGTCACACCAGTGCAACTCATATCTGGTGTAACAGTAGTGTACATTAAAAAAAAAACTAGAAATTTGACTGTGAAATAATAGCAGTCAGTTACCTTCACATGCGTGCGTTTCAGGGCCTGCCAGGGCACAGTGTCACACCAGTGCAACTCATATCTGTTGTAACAGTAGTGTACATAAAAAGAAAAACTAGAAATTTGATTGTGAAATAATAGCATTCAGTTTCCTTCACACGTGTGCGTGTAACAGTAGTGTACATTTAAAAAAAACAAACACTTTTTGACTGTGAAATAATATCAGTCAGTTTCCTTCACACGTGTGCGTTTCAGGGCCTGCCAGGGCACAGTGTCACACCAGTGCAACTCATATCTGGTGTAACAGTAGTGTACATTAAAAAAAAAACTAGAAATTTGACTGTGAAATAATAGCAGTAAGTTTCCTTCACACGTGTGCGTTTCAGGGCCTGCCAGGGCACATTGTCACACCAGTGCAACTCATATCTGGTGTAACAGTAGTGTACATTAAAAAAAAACTAGAAATTTGACTGTGGAATAATAGCAGTAAGTTTCCTTCACACGTGTGCATTTCAGGGCCTGCCAGGGCACAGTGTCACACCAGTGCAACTCATATCTGGTGTAACAGTAGTGTACATTAAAAAAAAAAAAAAATAGAAATTTGACTGTGAAATAATAGCAGTCAGTTTCCTTCACGCGTGTGCGTTTAAGGGCCTGCCAGGGCACAGTGTCACACCAGTGCAACTCATATCTGGTGTAACAGTAGTGTACATTAAAAAAAAAAAACTAGAAATTTGACTGTGAAATAATAGCAGTCAGTTTCCTTTACACGTGTGCGTTTCATTGCCTGCCAGGGCACAGTGTCACACCAGTGCAACTCATATCTGTTGTAACAGTAGTGTACATTTAAAAAAACCAACACTTTTTTGACTGTGAAATAATAGCAGTCAGTTTCCTTCACACGTGTGCGTTTCAGGGCCTGCCAGGGCACAGTGTCACACCAGTGCAACTCATATCTGGTGTAACAGTAGTGTACATTAAAAAAAAAACTAGAAATTTGACTGTGAAATAATAGCAGTCAGTTTCCTTCACATGCGTGCGATTCAGGGCCTGCCAGGGCACAGTGTCACACCAGTGCAACTCATATCTGTTGTAACAGTAGTGTACATAAAAAGAAAAACTAGAAATTTGATTGTGAAATAATAGCATTCAGTTTCCTTCACACGTGTGCATTTCAGGGCCTGCCAGGGCACAGTGTCACACCAGTGCAACTCATATCTGTTGTAACAGTAGTGTACATAAAAAGAAAAACTAGAAATTTGATTTCGAAATAATAGCAGTCAGTTTCCTTCACACGTTTGCATTTCAGGGCCTGCCAGGGCACAGTGTCACACCAGTGCAACTCATATCTGGTGTAACAGTAGTGTACATTTAAAAAAAAACAACACTTTTTTGACTGTGAAATAATAGCAGTCAGTTTCCTTCACACGTGTGCGTTTCAGGGCCTGCCAGGGCACAGTGTCACACCAGTGCAACTCATATCTGGTGTAACAGTAGTGTACATTAAAAAAAAACAAGAAATTTGACTGTGAAATAATAGCAGTCAGTTTTTTTCCCACGTGTGCATTTCAGGGCCTGCCAGGGCACAGTGTCACACCAGTGCAACTCATATCTGGTGTAACAGTAGTGTACATTAAAAAAAAACTAGAAATTTGACTGTGAAATAATAGCAGTCAGTTTCCTTCACACGTGTGCGTTTCAGGGCCTGCCAGGGCACAGTGTCACACCAGTGCAACTCATATCTGGTGTAACAGTAGTGTACATTTAAAAAAAAGCAACACTTTTTTGACTGTGAAATAATAGCAGTCAGTTTCCTTCACACGTGTGCATTTCAGGTCCTGCCAGGGCACAGTGTCACACCAATGCAACTCATATCTGGTGTAACAGTAGTGTACATTAAAAAAAACTAGAAATTTAACTGTGAAATAATAGCAGTCAGTTTCCTTCACACGTGTGCATTTCAGGGCCTGCCAGGGCACAGTGTCACACCAGTGCAACTCATATCTGGTGTAACAGTAGTGTACATTAAAAAAAAAACTAGAAATTTGACTGTGAAATAATAGCAGTCAGTTACCTTCACATGCGTGCGTTTCAGGGCCTGCCAGGGCACAGTGTCACACCAGTGCAACTCATATCTGTTGTAACAGTAGTGTACATAAAAAGAAAAACTAGAAATTTGATTGTGAAATAATAGCATTCAGTTTCCTTCACACGTGTGCGTGTAACAGTAGTGTACATTTAAAAAAAACAAACACTTTTTGACTGTGAAATAATATCAGTCAGTTTCCTTCACACGTGTGCGTTTCAGGGCCTGCCAGGGCACAGTGTCACACCAGTGCAACTCATATCTGGTGTAACAGTAGTGTACATTAAAAAAAAAACTAGAAATTTGACTGTGAAATAATAGCAGTAAGTTTCCTTCACACGTGTGCGTTTCAGGGCCTGCCAGGGCACATTGTCACACCAGTGCAACTCATATCTGGTGTAACAGTAGTGTACATTAAAAAAAAACTAGAAATTTGACTGTGGAATAATAGCAGTCAGTTTCCTTCACACGTTTGCATTTCAGGGCCTGCCAGGGCACAGTGTCACACCAGTGCAACTCATATCTGGTGTAACAGTAGTGTACATTTAAAAAAAAAAAACACTTTTTTGACTGTGAAATAATAGCAGTCAGTTTCCTTCACACGTGTGCGTTTCAGGGCCTGCCAGGGCACAGTGTCACACCAGTGCAACTCATATCTGGTGTAACAGTAGTGTACATTAAAAAAAAACTAGAAATTTGACTGTGAAATAATAGCAGTCAGTTTTTTTCCCACGTGTGCATTTCAGGGCCTGCCAGGGCACAGTGTCACACCAGTGCAACTCATATCTGGTGTAACAGTAGTGTACATTAAAAAAAAACTAGAAATTTGACTGTGAAATAATAGCAGTCAGTTTCCTTCACACGTGTGTGTTTCAGGGCCTGCCAGGGCACAGTGTCACCCCAGTGCAACTCATATCTGGTGTAACAGTAGTGTACATTTAAAAAAAAGCAACACTTTTTTGACTGTGAAATAATAGCAGTCAGTTTCCTTCACACGTGTGCATTTCAGGTCCTGCCAGGGCACAGTGTCACACCAATGCAACTCATATCTGGTGTAACAGTAGTGTACATTAAAAAAAAACTAGAAATTTAACTGTGAAATAATAGCAGTCAGTTTCCTTCACACGTGTGCGTTTCAGGGCCTGCCAGGGCACAGTGTCACACCAGTGCAACTCATATCTGTTGTAACAGTAGTGTACATTTAAAAAAACCAACACTTTTTTGACTGTGAAATAATAGCAGTCAGTTTCCTTCACACGTGTGCGTTTCAGGGCCTGCCAGGGCACAGTGTCACACCAGTGCAACTCATATCTGGTGTAACAGTAGTGTACATTAAAAAAAAAAACTAGAAATTTGACTGTGAAATAATAGCAGTCAGTTTCCTTCACATGCGTGCGATTCAGGGCCTGCCAGGGCACAGTGTCACACCAGTGCAACTCATATCTGTTGTAACAGTAGTGTACATAAAAAGAAAAACTAGAAATTTGATTGTGAAATAATAGCATTCAGTTTCCTTCACACGTGTGCATTTCAGGGCCTGCCAGGGCACAGTGTCACACCAGTGCAACTCATATCTGTTGTAACAGTAGTGTACATAAAAAGAAAAACTAGAAATTTGATTTCGAAATAATAGCAGTCAGTTTCCTTCACACGTTTGCATTTCAGGGCCTGCCAGGGCACAGTGTCACACCAGTGCAACTCATATCTGGTGTAACAGTAGTGTACATTTAAAAAAAAACAACACTTTTTTGACTGTGAAATAATAGCAGTCAGTTTCCTTCACACGTGTGCGTTTCAGGGCCTGCCAGGGCACAGTGTCACACCAGTGCAACTCATATCTGGTGTAACAGTAGTGTACATTAAAAAAAACCTAGAAATTTGACTGTGAAATAATAGCAGTCAGTTTTTTTCCCACGTGTGCATTTCAGGGCCTGCCAGGGCACAGTGTCACACCAGTGCAACTCATATCTGGTGTAACAGTAGTGTACATTAAAAAAAAACTAGAAATTTGACTGTGAAATAATAGCAGTCAGTTTCCTTCACACGTGTGCGTTTCAGGGCCTGCCAGGGCACAGTGTCACCCCAGTGCAACTCATATCTGGTGTAACAGTAGTGTACATTTAAAAAAAAGCAACACTTTTTTGACTGTGAAATAATAGCAGTCAGTTTCCTTCACACGTGTGCATTTCAGGTCCTGCCAGGGCACAGTGTCACACCAATGCAACTCATATCTGGTGTAACAGTAGTGTACATTAAAAAAAAACTAGAAATTTAACTGTGAAATAATAGCAGTCAGTTTCCTTCACACGTGTGCATTTCAGGGCCTGCCAGGGCACAGTGTCACACCAGTGCAACTCATATCTGTTGTAACAGTAGTGTACATTTAAAAAAACCAACACTTTTTTGACTGTGAAATAATAGCAGTCAGTTTCCTTCACACGTGTGCGTTTCAGGGCCTGCCAGGGCACAGTGTCACACCAGTGCAACTCATATCTGGTGTAACAGTAGTGTACATTAAAAAAAAAACTAGAAATTTGACTTTGAAATAATAGCAGTCAGTTTCCTTCACATGCGTGCGATTCAGGGCCTGCCAGGGCACAGTGTCACACCAGTGCAACTCATATCTGTTGTAACAGTAGTGTACATAAAAAGAAAAACTAGAAATTTGATTGTGAAATAATAGCATTCAGTTTCCTTCACACGTGTGCATTTCAGGGCCTGCCAGGGCACAGTGTCACACCAGTGCAACTCATATCTGGTGTAACAGTAGTGTACATTTAAAAAAATATACAATTTTGACTGCAATAGATTGAATAGCAGTTAGTTGTCTGCAAGCGTGTGTGTCTTGCCTACAGCATCTACTCGGCCAACTTTTGCTAGTGCACAGTGCCACTCATATCTGTTGTCACAGTAGCTTGCACGCATAGTACCACTAATCGAAAAACAAAATGACAGGCAGAGGCAGGCCACCCCGCAGGGGCTGTCGTGGTCATGGTGCTGTGATTCCCTTTGGCCCTAGAATAATGCCCAGTGTTCAGAGGCCACGTACCCTGAACTCGAAAAGTTCTGAGGACATAGTTGACTGGCTAACACAGGACACCCAAACTTCTACAGCTTCCGCTCAGAACCTTGACGCACCATCCTCCTCCAGCTTAGCTTTGGGCACCTCTCAAGTTACCACTTGTCCGCCTGCCACCACCACCAACACTAGCACCACAGCCGCTTCACTTGATCTGCCAGAGGAGTTATTTACACATCAGTTGGAAGAAATGAGTGATGCACAACCATTATTGCCAGAGGATGTAGATAACAGGGATATGTCTCAGTCGGCAGCATTACACACATGGACGTACGGTGTGATGATGATGATGTTGTACCCGCTGCTGCTTCCTTTGCTGAGTTGTCAGATACAAGTGAAGCGGTTGATGATGACGATGCGTCCGTGGATGTCACATGGGTGCCCGCTAGAAGAGAAGAAGAAGAGGGGGAAAGTTCAGATGGGGAGACAGAGAGGAGGAGGAGACGAGTTGGAAGCAGGGGGAGGTCATCGCAAGGAGCTAGTGGCACAGTCAGACAGCATGCATCGGCACCCGGGGTCAGCCAGACAGCATGCCAATCAACGCATGCTGTTGCCACCACCAGAATGCCGTCATTGCAGAGCTCAGCAGTGTGGCATTTTTTTTGTGTGTCTGCCTCTGACAACAGTGATGCCATTTGCAACCTGTGCCAAAAAAAACTGAGTCATGGGTAGTCCAACACCCACCTAGGTACAACTGCTTTGCGAAGGCACATGATCACACATCACAAACGCCTATGGGATCAACACATGAGTACAAGCAGCACACAAACTCAAAGCCGCCATCCTCCTCCTGGTCCAGCATCTTCATCCACGTCAACCACTGCTGTCCTCCTTGCCCCCTCTCAATCATCCGCCACTCCGTCTCTCGCCTTGAGCAGTTCCTGCTCATCTGCCCACAGTCAGGTGTCTGTCAAGGACATGTTTGAACGTAAGAAGCCAATGTCACAAAGTCACCCCCTTGCCCGGCATCTGACAGCTGGCTTGTCTGAACTCTTAGCCCGCCAGCTTTTACCATACATGCTGGTGGAGTCTGAGGTGTTCCAAAAAAGTAGCTATTGGGACACCTCAGTGGAAGGTACCCGGCCGAAATTTATTTGCACAAAAGGTAATCCCCAACCTGTACTTGATTGTGCAAAAGGAAGTAATGGCATGTCTGGCACACAGTGTTGGGGCAAGGGTCCATGTTTTAAAGCACGTTATTCCAAACAATTTAGGAATTTTAGGTGATTTATGCCCTTTATGGATTCAAACCAGAATCTGCATCAACTATGTAATTTTCCATGGGAGTTTTGCCATGGATCCCCTTCTGGCATGCCACAGTCCAGGTGTTAGTCTCCTTGAAAAAACTTTTCAATCACTATTGTGGCCAGAAAGAGTCCCTGTGGGTTTTAAAATTCGCCTGCCTATTGAAGTCTGTGGCGGTTCACCCGGTTCGCCCGTTCGCGAACATTTGCGGAAATTCGCGTTCGCCGTTCGCGAACGGAAAATTTTATGTTCGCGACATCACTAATATATACACAAGAATGTGCAAAGATATATGTACACACTCTAGCATTAATAATCATTTAAAAAAAAGAAAAAAACTTGAGATAGGCATATCATGATTTATAGAAATACAAATACACATTAATGTACTGTATGTGAAAATATCATATATCAGATTTTTTTGTATAACAAATAAATAGAAAAAAAACTTTCTAGAAGATATTATTGTTTGTTCAGGTATACATCTAGCTATTTCTTGAACAAAAATAGATGGAATTATTTTTTTAGAGAAATGTGCTTGTTCATGGACAGTAATGAAATGGTATAAATAAAGTTAGAAAAAACAGAATATCCGGGACATCGATGACTCTTATTTTTCAACAGTCCAAAGCTCATCACGCCGTACTTGACGCGTATGTTTTTGACAGACTTTTTAATAAATATGGCCGGTATGTAGATTCGCTGCAGCGATGTCTGGGGATGTCTGGCGAGCTTATTGACTCCAGCGAATGCGTTGAGATTGATGCAATTATTAATAGGCCCCAGTAACTCAATTCAAGAAAGCAAGCTTGTGAAGCTAATATCTTGTGGGGAACAAATCTTGATGGAACACCTCAACTGGAAAATAGCAGAATATATACCCACCCTTGTAAGTTATAATTTAATGGGACGTGAAACCCAAATTTCTTCTTTCATGATTCAGATAGAGAATACAATTTAAAAAAACTTTCCAATGTACTTCTATTATCAAATTTGCTTGGTTCTCATGCTTTTCTTTGTTGAAGAGATATCTAGATAGGCTGCATGCAAATGTCTGGAACACTACATAACAGGAAATAGTTTTGCCATCTATTGCTCTTGCTAATGTATAACAATGTTGCAAAACTGCTGACATATAGTTCTGCAGACACGTGCACACTCCTGATCTTGCCTTCCTGCTTTTAAACAAAGGATGTCAAGAAAACAAAAAAACTTTGATAACAGAAGTACTATAGAAAGATGTTTAAAATTGTATCTTGTATCTGAATCATAAAAGACAAATTTTGGGTTTTATGTCCCTTTAAACTTCATTATTGTCAAAGTAGTTAAATCTTTCTTGTAAGAATTATCTTCTTGTTGCATAGAACAAGCTCAACAGGATACCATCATCAGAAAAACGCTTCCAAAACCTTAACAACTAAGGGGTCGATCCGATAAAAATCGTCGCCCGCAAAAGTCGGCGATGCCAATATTTGCACAGGTTTGGTATCCTATATACGGCGTAACCTAGAAGTTACGTGCGTATATTTCTGCCGTCACCCGTAGTTTTTTGGGCCATAGGCAGGTATACCAAACCCGCGCAATTTGGTATCCAATATACAGCGTAAGGACTTACGTGGCGAAAATGGAGAAATCTTACTCCATTTTCACCTCGCCACAAAAAGCAGCCGTAAGAAGCTTTACGCTGACTATAGGAGCCCCGTAACTCCCTAAACTGGCTGCTAAAATAAACCTAACACCTAACGCATGCGCAATGTCTATCTCCCTGTCAACCGCGATCTTCTAAAATAAACCTAACACCTAACGCTTGCGCAATGTCTATCTCCCTGTCAACCGCGATCCCCCGCCGCAATCCCTAATAAAGTATTTAACCCCTAAACCGCCGCCATCTACATAAACTAACCCCCTACTGTGAGCCCCTAAAACCGCCACCATCTAACTGATCTATCCCCTAATGTGAACCCCTAAAACCGCCACCATCTAACTGATCTATCCCCTAATGTGAACCCCTTACACCGCCGCCATCTATATTAAAATTATTAACCCCTAATTTAATCTACCTACCCCGCCGCCAGCTATATTATCTATATTAACCCTAAGTATATTATAGTTAATATAGTTATTACATTATATATATTAACTATATTAACCCTAATTATATTAGGGTTAATATAGTTAATATAGTTACTATAGTATTTATATAAACTATATTAACTCTATCTAACCCTAACACCCCTAACTAAATTCTTATTAAATAAATCTAATTCATATTATAAACTAAAATATTCCTATTTAAATCTAAATACTTACCTATAAAATAAACCCTAAGATAGCTACAATGTAATTAATAATTACATAATAGCTATGTTAGGGTTTATATTTATTTTACAGGTAAATTGTTAATTATTTTAACTAGGTATAATAGCTATTAAATAGTTATGAACTATTTAAGAGCTACCTAGTTAAAATAATTACCCAATTACCTGTAAAATAAATCCTAACCTAAGTTACAAATACACCTACACTATCAATAAATTAAATAAACTACAAATATCTATCTAAAAATACAATTAAATAAACTAAACTAAATTACAAAAAAAACAAACACTAAATTACAAAAAATAAAAAAAAGATTACAAGATTTTTAAGCTAATTACACCTATTCTAAGCCCCCTAATAAAATAATAAAGCCCCCCAAAATAAAAAAATTCCCTACCCTATTCTAAATTAAAACAAGTTCAAAGCTCTTTTACCTTACCAGCCCTTAAAAGGGTCTTTTGTGGGGGCATGCCCCAAAGAAAACTGCTCTTTTGCCTGCAAAAAAAAACACAATACCACCCCCCAACATTACAACCCACCACCCACATACCCCTAATCTAACCCAAACCCCCCTTAAATAAACCTAACACTACCACCCCTGAAGATCTCCGTACCTTGTATTCACCCCGCCGGGCAGAACTCCTCATCCGATCGATGTGTTCCAGCAAGCGGCAGTGAAGTCTTCTTCCATCCAGGCGATGTCTTGAAGCAAGCGGCAGAGAGTCTTCTTCCATCGGCGACGTCTTCAAGCAAATCGGCATCTTCAATCTTCTTACTTCGCTCCTCTGCCGCGGAGCATCCTTCCGGCATGACGACTTCCCGACGAATGAGGTTCCTTTAAATGACGTCATCCAAGATGGCGTCCGTCGAATTCCGATTGGCTGATAGGATTCTATCAGCCAATCGGAATTAAGGTAGAAAAATCTGATTGGCTGATTGAATCAGCCAATCAGATTCAAGTTCAATCCGATTGGCTGAACGAATCAGCCAATCAGATTGAACTTGAAAATGTAAATGAATTTTAAGAAGTTTGTTTGTTTAAAATTTTGAATGTTTGGAGAACATTTTAACATTTGTTTTATGTAATAGTATTTCTAATGCTTTCTTTAAATGTAAAATACGATTAGAATTTTTCTAATAATTAAATTTGAATTATGGAATATTCAAATTCTAAAAATTCAAATATATATATTTGTAATAGTATTTCTAATGCTCTCTTAAAATGTAATATTTGAATTATGCAATATTCAAATTGAAACATTCAAACTGATATATTTGTATCGATTATGTATCAATTTACTAAATTCCCTACCACATGAACTATTGAACTTCTGAATAATATTTGTTAAATCGAATGTTACATTCAAAATTTCAAATGTGGATATTCGATTTTATTTTGAACATTCAAAAACAAAAGTAACATTTAATTACTGAATTTTAATGGATTTTCATTCATATCAACAATCGATTGTCCAAATGAATGTCCACAGAACTATTCATCCTACCAAACGAATTACACTTTCAGCACATTTGCCAATCCTTAGTTAATACAACAAAACAGTCTAACATATGCAAAAAAGAAAACTTGAAAACATTTAAAGAGAAAAATAAAAATGAGACAATCTTGTAAGCTTTTAAATAGTGAGACATGGCTGTTTATGCATTCTGCTTTCTGGACTAAGCTATTGCTGATAAATACAAAGCAGATCTCTATAAAGGCTATGGCCGACCCCCCACGGATAGCTTTTGTTTTATACAGTGAACCTGCTTTTTCTTAACAAAATAGATATGCAAATATCTATTTTTTTTCCTATTCAAGTAAAGCAACGTTTGAAAGAGAATTACTATCACCTATTTTTTTTAACTGGCTTATCTGGCTCAGGTGTTTACTGCGCTACAAGTAAGCTTTTTGCGAGCGTCGGGTAGCACAAGTTGAAAGTAAAATGTTTTTTGCACAAGCACTGACCCGAAGCGCACAAAAAGTTGAACTTCAATTATCGCAATCATGTTAACGTATTCCCAATACACTTCAATAGAGCACGATGAGTAAAAAAATAAAAAAAATAACACCCTTACTCATATGCAAACCCTATCACGTTTTTTCAAGTGCGTTAACCCGATGTTAAATATTAATATTTTGATTCACATAGCAGAATGTGTTCTATTTATTCTTAAATAAATATTTATATACATATCTGATGGTTTTTACGTAAAATAAACTGCTGCTGACATGTTTCGACCCTTAGGTCATAATCATAGCTGTAAGTAAAACACCTGCTTACCTATTTAAGGCAGCTGGAAAAACCTGATTGGATAAAAACTTAAATTTGCAACATAATGCCATTAGGTGAACTTAAGACCTTATAAATTACATCCTATTGAGCCTTAAAAAAATCATAATCAGGGACATATATGTGTATTTATGGGGACACAAGGCATAGATGGATATATATGTACATACGCTCTTTGGAGTAAAATTGAATATCTGTGTAATTCAGATACCTTACATGTATGTAATTCATTATGATTACATTTCTCTCTCCCAAGATCAATACCTATACAAAGCAACCTGAATCAGGCTACTCAATTTTCTCACAAATATAATAGTATAGTATACAAGCAGTATAAATTAAATATTTGAAAAGATAATAGAATAATCAGAATAAATCTTAACCTTAAAGATAAGCATAGTAGAATATGCAAGACTGCAGGTATAGAATGATTAAGAAAAATTTAAATAACATGGCATCATATGCCCTATTAAAGGACATACAAAGTTCACGAGAAGTGTATATGCCAAAAGAGCATATGTATATGTATAAGTACATAACAATCATGTAGATAATAAAGACCATAAAGATCAGTGTGCTGCGGAAAATAGAGATGCAACAGGACAGCTACACTACTTCCAAAAGTTAATTAAATCATATTCGGTATGCAGACCGATCGAAAACCCTTGTCTGAAGCTTAAAGATCCAATACATCTCCCTCTTCTGCATCAACCTCTCATGATCACCTCCTCTCGGGGGGTATGTTACCCTTTCTATAACCTGCTATCTCAGACTGTTGACATTTTTATTATGACAATGAGTAAAATGTCTAACCAAAGGGGTACTGGCTTCTCCTGCTTGTATTGTAGATAAATAGTTTCAGATGCAAACATTGATCTCATTTTTAGTGAGGCCTACATATTGTAGGTGACAAAGTGTACAGGTGAGTAGGTAGATAACATAAGTCGAAGTGCACTTCAGGCAACTATTAATGGGGAAGATCTCCACAGTGACTTCAGATTTAAACATATTAGACACTGTGAAATACTCACACACCTGACACTTTTTTCTACATTTATAGAGGCCCTTTTGTGTAAGCCAAGAGCTGATCGGTTTGTTCAGCTCTGGTAAAGAAAAGGGTGATAAGAGATTAGCCAATGTGTTTGTCCTCCTATAAGAAAAGCGTAACCCATCATTAACACATTTTTCAAGTTTATCATCTGCCAATAGAAAATTAAAATGCTTTTTAACAATCTTGCAGATCTCTGTATACTGAGTACTAAATTCTGTAACAAAAGTTACACTTTGAAAACTTGTGTTAGATCTGTCTAGTGCTTTTGAACGGTCATGAACCAGATCAGTTCTATTGATCGAAAGAAACCGAGAACGATGGCACTACTCGTGTTGTGTTCCTCTATTATTAGGAGGTACCCCTGTAAATATAGCTGGGGTTTGTGTATAAATGTATAAGTGGAACAGGGTGCTGTACATATATAGGAACAAGAACTAGAACAGATTTCTAATGCAAAGCAGAAGAAAAAAAGTATGTACATAAATAGCACTCCACAACACGTGAAATACTGAACAGAGGGTTCCCACGGAACATATGAAATCCCCCAGTATTAGGGGTAAAACATAGCTTTTATTTGAAAAAAAATAAAATAAAATTGATGTGTGTTTTAAAAGCACAGAAAGGTGGCAACGGTACTTCTATACTAGAGTAATAATCTCAGGAGTGCAAGAGTAGGGGTAGGAGCAAATTGCAAACAAATAGCCCCACTGTGTAATAAACAGTATAAAACTCCAACACAAGAGTATAAACTCCCAATATAATATTGTGGAATGTACCAACAAATAGATTATGAGTGGCTGTATAGGACTGTGGCACACAAATATTAGATATAATAGATCACTAATGAATCTTGCTGGCAAGGTACTAAATAGGAGGCTGCTCAACGGTTGAAATGGATAAAGGTGGAAATATATATAATCCTATAATCAATAGGATGAGTAATCCTTACTATGAATGAGGGGGTATTAACTCACAGTAGGTAGTGTAGTTGAGTTGTAAAAAGTCATCATCAACCGTGTAGTGGCGTGACACTAACATGCAGGGGGGAGAATGGGTGCACTAGTGGGCGAATTATTAATTACCACAAGTGTTGGAACTGAACAAATATTGAATATAGGTAGGGTAGATTCAAGACTATCATGTAATAGGTCAGTGTATCATAATATCAATAATTGTTACTAGTAAATATATACATTTTGATACTATCAAGGTTGTTTTGTGATCCACTTTATGCTGTTCGCACAAGTGTTCTAACTGAACAGATATTAAATATTGGTACGATAGTTTCTAGACTATCTGCTAATAATAAGTTAGTATAGTACAATATCAATCTTAGTTGCTTGTAAATATATTAATAAGAATACCAACATAGTTGCTCTATAATCCACTTTATGCTCATAGCTATATCTAAATTGAATGCTATGGTGGATTATTGGTAATCTCTTAGCTTTTATTGGTGAACTTGTAGATGAATTGTTTATAGTCAAAGGTGTTTGAACTGAACAGGTTTTAAATACTGATGAAATAAATTCTGGACTATCAGATAATAAATCAATGTAGCACAATATCAGTAAATGTTACTTGTACATATATCAATTTAAATGCCAAAATTATTGTTCTATAATCCACTTTCTGCTCTTGGCTACATTTAAGTAGAATGCTATAATAGATTATTAGTACGCTCTTAGCTTGATCCAACTCGATTGCTAGATCGAGTTAAGGGTTTACTGGGTGGGTTTTCTTTTTAGATTAGGACTTGGGCCTGCAATAGAGGATGCTCCGCGATGGATGTGTTGAAAATGGAGCCGCTCCACGCCGGATGGATGAAGATAGAAGATGCCGTCTGGGTGAAGACTTCTGCGGGCTTGGATGAAGAATTTGGCTGCTTCGTTGAGGACTTCTCCCGGGTTCTTGGAGGATGGATGCTGGATCGAGTTAAGGGTTTACTGGGTGGGTTTTCTTTTTAGATTAGGACTTGGGCCTGCAATAGAGCTAAATGCCCTTTTAAGGGCAACGCCCATCCAAATGCCCTATTCAGGGCAATGGGGAGCTTAGGTTTTTTTAGTTAGGTTTTTATTTGGGGGGTTGATTGTGTGAGTGGTGGGTTTTACTGTTGGGGGTATTTGTATTTTTTTTTTACAGGTAAAAGAGCTGATCTCTTTGGGGCAATGCCCCGCAAAAGGCCTCTTTAAGGGCTATTGGTAGTTTATTGTAGGCTAAGGTTTTTTTTTATTTTGGGGGGCTTTTTTATTTTCATAGGCCCTTAGATTAGGTGTAATTAGTTTAAAGCTTTGATCGTTTCTTTTTTAACTTAGTTTTTTGTAACTTTGTAATTTTTTAGTGTAGAATTAATTTATTTGAGTAGGGTTAGGTGTTTAAATATATAAAATAGTTATTTAATTTGTAGTTTAATGTAATTTTAGTATAAAAGTTAGGGTCGATTAATTATTATTTTAATATAGTTTAATGTAATTTTAGTATAACAGGGTAGATGAATTATTATTTTAATATAGTTTAATGTAATTGTAGTATATTAGTTAGAACAGGTTAATTGTTAGTTTAATATAGTTTAATGTAATTTTATTATAATAGAATAGGTTAATTATTAGTTTAATATAGTTTAATGTAATGTTAGTATAATAGTTAGGGTAGGTTAATTATTAGTTTAATATAGTTTAATTTAAATCTAAAGGTAAGTTTAAATTTATTATAAGATGGGGATGAGTTAACATTTAATGTACAGTTAGCGGGTTGTTAGGTTTAGGGATTAATAGGTTAATTTAGTTTATGGCGATGTGTGGGCTGGTGGTTTAGGGGTTTATGCGTTTAGTTCTGGTGGGCTCCGGGAGTGACAGGATAGGGGTTAATAACTTTATGTAGGTGGCGGCCATATAGGGGGTGGCAGATTAGGGGTTAATAAGTGTAATGTTAGTGGTGGCGGAGTAGGGGTGGAAGATTAGGGGTTATTAAGTATAATGTAGGTGGCGGCGGTGTCGGGCGGCAGAGTAGGGGTGGAAGATTAGGGGTTAATAAGTATAATGTAGGTGGCGGTGGGCTCCGGGACCGGCAGTTTATGAGTTAATAACTTAATTTAGTTGCGGCGGGGTCTGGGAGCAGCGGGATAGGGGTTAAACAGTTTAGTTTAGTGTGGGTGCTTATTGACAGTATACAAATAAAGCTGGGAAAAAGCCGAAGAGCAGCGAGATCGATGACTGTTAGTTAACAACAGTCCGCTGCTCATCGCCCCATACTTGGTGCGTTGCTTTTTGACAGCTTTTTTGTTAAATATGTTGAGCGTATTCAGATCCGCGGCAGCGATGTTAGGCAATGTCAGGCGAGCGTATTGGTGCCGGCGAATGCAGCACAGTTGACGGCTTAATAAATAGGCCCCTATATCTCTGTCACTCTCCCTTTTACCAAATTTTCATCCCCCTGTGTCTCCACTTCCTGCTCTACAATGTTCAGTGAAACAACAACAACAGCAAAAAACACTCCCTATCTCTAATTTGTTAGACAGATTGGAATGAGGGTTTTGCTGTGGAATTCAACTTTAAATATTAATAAAATATAAATGCAATAACAAAGATACATTTTATAAACAGTGCGTTCAAATCCGGCTACAGAAAGCAAAATATAAACAGATGCAGCCTGTGTATACAAAAGGAAGACACAGAGCATTCACTCAGCTAAAATCTAGTTTTGTTAGCCCAATGAGCAAATATATTGGTATTTTTTCCTTTACTGAGTATTTTCAATCTGGACAATTAAAATCAGCCTTTGAGCTCATTGATAGGTTTTATATGAGTTACAATATAATACATTTGGAGGCAGAGAAGGGATGTGATGTGGATACATGTGGAGAACATAATACGTTTGACCTCATCTTGAATTTAATGTTCATTGCTTTGGTTTAAACCTGAGTATGCCAAGTTTGGGCATGATATTGTTCATTTGCAGTTTTTACTTTATTACATTATTTGTAAGACTGCAATGAACTGGGTCAGATCTGTCTTTAAGCAATTTTCTTTTAGTGGGATTTTCTGCTATACAATGATTTGTTCTCCCCTAAGAAGGATCTGTTTTTCTATTGTACATGGAACTCATTTTGTTTCACTTCTGACCTGTAAATAAAGTCAGTTATTATGTCAAGTCCACTAAGAACAAGATCATTGAAAAACCTCTGTGGTAAAAATGTGTCCCATAGCATTACCAATGTCACTTCAGTCCCAAATGTGCTGCAATATATTTATAAGTTATTTATCTTATTCATTCTTGATTTAAATATTACAGACAACAACAAATTCACTATACTAGCCCCGTATTTAAAAAAAATAAAATATTTTATTTATCTCCAGCACTGATTACAGCAACAAACAGTATAGATTACAGATAAGCCTTGTAAAATACAATAGCAAACATTATCACTACAACAGTACTGGGTTTTATCTTTTGTTGTTTCTCCTTAGATCTCCTGCTCTCTCCTAGCGCTCTCTATTCTCTTCTTCCCACTCATAACTACCACCGGTCCGCATAGTTGTACCTTTTGGTATTGATCTGTTGGCGTTGAAATGCTCATTGCCAGGTTGGCTCCCCCCCCCCCCCTCTGAATAAAGATAGATATCCCAATGTCTCTTTTTGAACCTTTCTGATATACCGCCATGAGTCTCTGGTAGTGTCTCATATCCTTTACGTAAGAGGAGCAGTATCCTCTATCAAGAGGTAAGTCTCTGGTTGTTCAAATAAGAACCTGTAGCAACAATTTCTTCTCCGTCCATACCCATTCCTCTCCATCTATAAATCTCTAAACTTCCCACTCCCCACCTCGAGGCGTCACCCCCAGGACCTCTCTTCCAATTCCCCCTGCACATTAAACTCTCTTCTGCACTATACCTCAATGAAAAATGCCTATCTAATTTTACACCCTGACATACGCCTACTGTAACATTTATACTCTTTCTGCCAGATTGTATAACAAGCCCTTCATAGCCCTTCTCTTCATTAGATACTTTATTCTGCTTTAGCTCCTCACAAACCTGTATTCATATTTAACTCTGAACATTTGAATCTCCATCAGACCTCTTGAAAACCCCTTTTCCTATGATCAGGTAACAACTTTTCAAAAATTCATCACCATATGAAAAAATATTTGTACATGTGCCCAGTTCAAAGTTACACAAATTCTTCTTGAATTGCATTAATCATCTAAACTGTCCATAAGAAACGTACATAAAATATAATGTATCACAGTTCCACTATGTATTTTACTGCTAAGGCTAGACCTACGTTTTTAATGAACCATACCTAAAGCAGTGACTGAAGCATCCAATGGAAGACACTTCTGCTGAATAATTGCAGGCTAGAAATTAATTTTTAGGCTGTAACAGGGTCATACACAGTAAGTGAGGCAGTGAGATAGTAAACTGTAGCAGTTACTACAAATCAAGCTAAATCAAACAGAGTGATAAAATCAAGGTCATACAAAAGAAACCAAATTTAAACCAAAGACACAGGGGTCAATTTATTATTGTAGCGTATCATGTCCGCCGCACATCGATAAATGTCGACAGCAAGCAGGGGGTGTTAATCAACCCAATCGGATTCGATCGGATTGATTTCTGTACGCCACTTCAGAGCAGAACATTTTGATTATCTAGATTCCCAATTGGGAAACTGACATCTTGCAGAAATAAATTAGCACATCACAACTTAAACATTGAGCTATTACAGGGATTTGTGCTTCTCATCATAGTCACAATTTGCACGTTATTTTCCATTATAATTAATTGAGCAGCATCTATCTCACAACTGCTGATCTCTTGTCACAAAGAAGGAGTTCCACTGTGAAGTATACCAGCATCACAAAAAACACCTTCAAATAGTAACAAAATAATTTAAATTGGTAAAAAAAAACGCCTTTGAAAAAAAATAGTCCACTCTAACATATGTGCAAAAGAAAACACGAAAAAGAAGAATTAAATAGTAAGACCACCTTGACAGCTTTTTAATAGTGAAATCCTACTGATAGACAGGGTGCTTCAAATGAGTTTTTATGAATTCTTTACCGTCAGTCCCTTGTTTTGTCTGAAAAGTCTCTAAAACACCTGTCATTTTATAGCAATACTGCTTTTCCATAACAAATCATTACAAATATTTACCATATTTCAAGCATGTTTTCAAAGTTGCTGCAGTTGTAATTGTTTTAATCATTTAGTGATAGGTTCTTGTTTCATGTGTGAGATAGGCATGTGCATACGGCAGTTTTGTTAGCTGTTGAATGTGGAAGGAGGTGACTGCTCACGGCATTCACTTCTTTCCTGAGCATATTTCTTCTTGTGAAAGTGCAATACACTGAGATCAGGATTTGCACAGATGTTAGTGTGTTGAACTTGCAAAAGACGAAATCTACCCCTGAAAAGAGCTGAATTCCGCGAACAGACATCTTCCACATTCAGCATTTAAAGAAAATGCCTAGTGTGAATTTTAATGGATGGAATGCCCACTTACAAATCTGTACAAAATATAGGTGATGTGATGCTCAATGAATTTTGGACATTTTACCTTTGCAAGGTCCCTTGGCAACCTCATGAGCATATATGAATCTGGTATGATGAATTGGTTTAATAGTAAAGCTACTTACGTACATAAGGAGTATAAATAATATGTGTTAATGTGTCACATTACTGGGGATAAAATGTGTTTAGAATAGGGTTGTATGTAGGCCTCAATTACAGGAAAATAGGAATATCTGTTAAAAGAAATAACAAACAAAATTATAGTAGTGAGGGACTTAAATTAGCCAGATATAGACTGGGATATTTTTGCAAAGGGAATCACTTGAGCAATTAGTTAAGGAACCAACTCAAAAGGACGTTTTATTAGATTGTATACTTACAAATAGTGATAAAGTATAAGATGTGTCTGTGGGTGAGATTGTAGGGTCCAGTAATCATTAATCTGTTTGGTATAGTATTCCTATGCAGGCACTGTCCACTCACACTAAAACAAAAGATTTAGACTTTAGGAAGGCTGATTTTTCATAATACCAAGACAATGTTAGATGCAACTGCACACTGTATTAGTCATTTCTATAAAAGTAAAAGGAAGAGGAGCCAATATGGTTTTCAATGTGTCTTTATAGCACATGCTATAAACACACAAAAAAATAGATTATAACAAATGCAGACACAGTCAGATGATGACATGCAAATATGGACAGACCAATAAAATGAGTAAGAAGATGTAGAAGATGAGAGCACAATCAGTATGTAAAACATAAAAACATTGACTGTAGAATGCTGGAAAAAGATAAGCAATTTGTAAACAGTCTCAATGATTACTTTTGTTCTGTCTACAATGATTGTAAAGATAAAGCAACTATATTAAGAGATGCTACTAAAATGGATATTGGCTTAGTATTAATCTTTAACAGAGAATGATGTTTTATTAGTATTATTAAAAATAAAAGTAAAAAAGTCAGTGGGTCCTGTTTGTATTTATCCAAGGGTTTTAAATGTTTTTTGATCTGTGCTAGCTGTCTGATTAACGGGTCTGTTTAATCAATTGCTATTGACAGCTGCAGCAGATTATTGGAGAATAGTAAAGGTAGTATTTCTCCATAAAAAAGGCAGTAGGGAAGACTCTTGTAACTACATGCCAGCCAGGCATGCAAAATAATTATGGCTTACATAAAAACAAGCAATTAAGAGGGAAAAAACAGAACTATTTTACGCCAAGAAGATCATGCCAAACTAGTCTAGTTGACTTATTGATTATATAACTGGTGTTAGACCAGGGTGGAGCAGTAAAATTTAGCATATCTAGATTTCAGCAAAGCATTTGAATCTGTCGCACACAACAAACTAATTTAAAAACTGCATTTCCTTTGACTAGACTCAAAAATTGTGAAGTGAGTAGAATGCTGGCTTGAAGGGCCTCTATAGTGATTAAATGAAAATGACATAATTGTTACATTAAAAGCAAAATTAAAATGATTAGTAGTCAGCGCCAGGAGAGCAAAGCACACAAACTCACTACAAAAATTGGCCACCTAACAGGGTCATACAGGTGAATAAATAAATAGTGGGGACATAGGAGCACCACCCAAAGGGTGGAAAAGCTTGGCCCAAAGAGATTTTCAATATGGGTGTATAATGGCCAAAAAACAACACATACTATTGTAATGTATTACTAAAGAGCGTAGAAATAGTACTGTATTAATAACACATAATTATGTATTAGTACGGAGCTTAGAAATAGGGTGAAAAATACAGACAATAAAGATTATATAAAAACATATGTTATATATAAAAACGGTTTTATTTCAAGTAATATATGGAACAAGATTGCTAGAACTATGTAGCAATCAGCAGAGTTAGTCACAATCTAAAGTAAAATATTTAAAAAGCAACAGTGAAAAACATATGTCAAACATATGACAAAATAAGGGTATAAAAAACAAGGAACAATAAGAAGAATTAATAAATGATATATATATATATATATATATATATATATACACATATATATATATATATATATATATATATATATATATATATATATAAAAAAAAGGGTATAAAAAATATGACAAAACTTCATTTCCTTTGACTAGACTCAAAAATTGTGAAGTGGGTAGAATGCTGGCTTGAAGGGCCTCTATAGTGATTAAATGAAAATGAAATAATCATTACATTAAAAGTATACAGGAACACCTTGCGTCCCGTACTTTCATAGATACTTGGCAGACATTAGATGGTACCACAACCGATACTACATGCTATTCTGTGGCACATAAAACTTATACAATGATCGATTATATTTATGCTAGTCAGATCCTTCAATCGATGCTATTATCTTCTAAAATCTACACTTGTGTGTGGTTCGATCACTCCATAGTATCGCTTCTGTTAGATGGGGTTCAAGACAGCAAGTGAGAAAAATTGTGGACATACCACCCACAATACTTTAAACAACCCTCAGCTCAGGACCATATCCTAAACCTTCTTAGAGAATACTGGGACATAAATGTAGACACTACAACAAACCTACTATACACATGGGCTGCCCACAAAGCATATTTAAGGGGCCTTTTAATACAAGGAAAAGCAGCACAAACCAAACAACTTGAACAGCAGATATCTAAACTTCATCAATTGAAAGTCCAATATTTTAAATTTGCCAATAAACCCGGACAGATATCTAGCGCACAAATTACAGGAGAGAAATAGAGCTTTAGATATACCTCTCCTCCAGAGGATGGATGGCAATGTGACCTTGTCTCCTCAGGAGATAGTTGATGAGTTTGCGGGGTATTACGGACAATTATATGATGGACATAAAACTGCACAGATACCAAAAAGAATACACATAGGTTCCTGTTAGACACCCATCTCCCAACTGTTTCTAAAAAAGAAGACAGAGAGGTCCTAAATGCTCCTATATCTCCTATGGAGGTTGCACAAGTTATAAAGGAATTAAAAGTGGGTAAGGCAGCAGGGCCGTATGGATTTCCTGGGGACTATTATAAATTGTTTAGAACTACCCTATTGCCCCATCTCACAAAATTTTGTAATCATCTGCTGGAGGGCTATGAGGTACCTTCAGAATTACTTGGAGCCAAAATCGTGGTCCTCCCCAAAGCAGGGAAAAATCCTAAATTGTGTACTAGCTATCGCCCCATATCGCTTATAAACCAAGACCTAAAGATTTTCACTAAATTATTGACCAATCATCTAAAAGCAATATTACCATCCCTTATACATCCGGATCAGGTGGGATTCATAACAAATAGAGAAGCCCCTGACAATATAAGAAGGATGTTGAGCATCATAGACCACCTTAGTGGGGGGGACACCTTCTCTGCTTCTATCGTTGGATGCGGAGAAGGTGTTTCATAGGATAGACTGGAAATATATGATCACAGTTTTACACCACATGGGCTTTGAAGGCCCTTTTATCAGTGCAATTCAGGTGGTCTATTCCACACCTACAGCACAAGTAGTTTCAGCAGGCTATAGATCCAAACCATTTCCTATACTAAATGGAACAAGACAGGAATGCCCCCTTTCCCCCCTAATATTCACTATCTGTATAGAGCTCTTGGCAGCTAAAATTCGATTGTCACCAGATATAACGGGAGCTAAAATCTCTAACCTAGACTATAAATTAACCTTATTCACAGATGATATCCTACTCTATAACCTTCTAGATAAACTCTCACAGATTTCAGGATATAAAATTAACCTTGAGAAGTGTGAAGCTTTATCAATAGCTCTACCTCCTCACACTAAAAAAAGCTATAGAGCTTAACTTTGAATTTAAGTGGGTAAAACATTTCCTCAAATATCTGGGGATACATCTGACATCTAAGTTCCAACAATTGTATAAATATTATTATGTACCACTCTATAAATCCAGAATTAGAAGAAATACACCTTTTCCTGGTATGGCCACCTATCGATTGCTAGAACTATGTAGCAATCAGCAGAGTTAGTCACAATCTAAAGTAAAATATTTAAAAAGCAACAGTGAAAAACATATGTCAAACATATGACAAAATAAGTGTATAAAAAACAAGGAACAATAAGAAAAATTAATAAATGATATATATATATATATATATATATATATATATATATATATAAAGGGTATAAAAAATATGACAATACTGCATTTCCTTTGACTAGACTCAAAAATTGTGAAGTGGGTAGAATGCTGGCTTGAAGGGCCTCTATAGTGATTAAATGAAAATAAAATAATCATTACATTAAAAGTATACAGGAACACCTTGCGTCCCATACTTTCATAGATACTTGGCAGACATTATATGGTACCACAACCGATACTACATGCTATTCTGTGGCACATAAAACTTATACAATGATCGATTATATTTATGCTAGTCAGATCCTTCAATCAATGCTATTATCTTCTAAAATCTACACTTGTGTGTGGTTCGATCACTCCATAGTATCGCTTCTGTTGGATGGGGTTCAAGACAGCAAGTGAGAAAAATTGTGGACATACCACCCACAATACTTTAAACAACCCTCAGATCAGGACTGTATCCTAAAGCTTCCTAGAGAATACTGGGACATAAATGTAGACACTACAACAAACCTACTATACACATGGGCTGCCCACAAAGCATATTTAAGGGGCCTTTTAATACAAGGAAAGCAGCACAAACCAAACAACTTGAACAGCAGATATCTAAACTTCATCAATTGAAAGTCCAATATTTTAAATTTGCCAATAAACCCAGACAGATATCTAGCGCACAAATTACAGGAGAGAAATAGAGCTTTAGCTATACCTCTCCTCCAGAGGATGGATGGCAATGTGACCTTGTCTCCTCAGGAGATAGTTGATGAGTTTGTGGGGTATTATGGACAATTATATGATAGACATAAATCTGCACAGACACTGAAAAGAATACACATAGGTTCCTGTTAGACACCCATCTCCCAACTGTTTCTAAAAAAGAAGACAGAGAGGTCCTAAATTCTCCTATATCTCCTATGGAGGTTGCACAAGTTATAAAGGAATTAAAAGTGGGTAAGGCGGCAGGGCTGTATGGATTTCCTGGGGACTATTATAAATTGTTTAGAACTACCCTATTGCCCCATCTCACAAAATTTTGTAATCATCTGCTGGAGGGCTATGATGTACCTTCAGAATTACTTGGAGCCAAAATCGTGGTCCTCCCCAAAGCAGGGAAAAATCTTAAATTGTGTACTAGCTATCACCCCAAGACCTAAAGATTTATAAACCAAGACCTAAAGATTTTCACTAAAATATTGGCCAATCGTCTAAAAGCAATTTTACCTTCCCTTATACATCCGGATCAGGTGGGATTCATAACAAATAGAGAAGCCCCTGACAATATAAGAAGGAATTTGAGCATCATAGACCACCTTAGTGGGGGGGGGGGGACACCTTCTCTGCTTCTATCGTTGGATGCGGAGAAGGCGTTTGATAGGATGGACTGGAAATATATGATCACAGTTTTACACCACATGGGCTTTGAAGGCCCTTTTATCAGTGCAATTCAGGTGGTCTATTCCACACCTACAGCACAAGTAGTTTCAGCAGGCTATAGATCCAAACCATTTCCTATACTAAATGGAACAAGACAGGGATGCCCTCTTTCCCCCCTAATATTCGCTATCTGTATAGAGCTCTTGGCAGCTAGAATTCGATTGTCACCAGATATAACGGGAGCTAAAATCTCTAACCTATACTATAAATTAACCTTATTCACAGATGATATCCTACTTACAATTACCAAACCATTGATCTTCCTTCCGAATCTCTATAACCTTCTAGATAAATTCTCACAGATTTCAGGATATAAAATTAACCTTGAGAAGTGTGAAGCTTTATCAATAGCTCTACCGCCTTACACTAAAAAAAAGCTATAGAGCTTAACTGAATTTAAGTGGGTAAAACATTTCCTCAAATATCTGGGAATACATCTGACATCTAAGTTCCAACAATTGTATAAATATTATTATGTACCACTCTATAAATCCAGAATTAGAAGAAATACACCTTTTCCTGGTATGGCCACCTATCGGCAGTCAAAATGAATACCTTCCCTAGCCTACTTTACTTAATTAGAGCACTTCCCCTAAAAAATCCAACTTCAGAATTGTCCACCCTACAAAGAGACTTAGTAGCATATGTTAGGGGCACTATAAAAGCGAGGGTACCATCAATGATATTGACACAAAATAAATCCTTGGGGGGGGGACATCCCAAATTTACTAGATTTTTATAAAGCAGCAAGAATTTCACAGATGATGCTGATTGGGAGGCGACAAGGAGAAATTATTTGTCCCAAACTAGAGGCGGGAATCGAGGGTCTAACATATGAAGATAATGTACTGTTTAGATACTAAAGACTATAGTTTTTACAGATCTGCAGATTGTAACAAGTTATCCCCCTTGAAAGGGGACCGAGCAAGGAGAATTCGAGATATACTGAAGAATTTAGAATAATATCAATAAGTTCAAATATTGGTATACATGTTTGTTTATATCTTGTTGGTTGACCTTTACTTTTTTCTAAATTTATAAAGTAAAAATTCTAATAAAAATCATTTAAACATATAGGGGCATATTTATCTAGCTCTGTATGGAGCTTGAGGCCCCTTGTGTCCAGCAAGCCTTCAGGCTCACCGGAAACAGAAGTTATGAAGCAGTGGTCTAAAGACCACTGCTCCATAACTTGTCCGCCTGCTCTGAGGTGGCGGACAGAAATCAACCTGATCGAATACGATCGGGTTGATTAACACACCCCTGCTAGTGGCCGATTGGCCGTGAATCTGCAGGGGGCAGCATTGCACCAGCAGTTCACAATAACTGCTGGTGCAATGATAAATGCCAACAGTGTATGCTGTCAGCATTTAGCGATGTGCAGCGGACATGATACACTACTTTGTATTATGTCCGCTCGCACATTGATACAAATGCCCCGTAGTGATTAAATGAAATGCTCTAATTCAGAACACTGCTGGTCCAGACCTGAAACCGCTGCTTATTGATGACTCATGCTGTCTCCTGTGTATGACCCTGTGGGGTCAATTTATCAAGCTCCGTACGGAACTTGATGCCCGTGTTTCCGGTGAGTCTAAAGACCGCTGCTCCATAACCTATCCGCCTGCTCTGAGGCGCAGTCAAAAATCAACCCGATTGAATACAATCGGGTTGATTGACACCCCCTGCAAGTGGCCAATTGGCCGCAAATCTGCAGGGGGCGGCATTGTACCAACAGTTCACAAGAACTGCTGGTGCAATAATAAATGCGATGTGCAGCAGACATGATACACTACTACGTATCATGTCTGCTCAAACATTGATATATATGCCCACTCGAACATTGATACATATGCCCGCTTGAACATTGATACATATGCCCGCTCGAACATTGATACATATGCCCCATAGTGATTAAATGAAATGCTCTAATTCAGAACACTGCTGGTCCAGACCTGAAACCGCTGCTTATTTAATCAGTAATGTTAGTTGCATAACCCAGCTGTGTAACTAGCGCTGCTGATTGGATCAATGACAGCAGTGTTCTGCGGGTCCAAAGCAGTACTTTAACTGTGTGTTTAATCTCTTTGCGAGAGATAAACACATAGCTTTGATGTGTCACTAGTGATAAAATGATATGCTGTAATGAATTGGAGCATTTCATTTTATCACTATAGTGGCCCTTTAATATATTTATTAGAGATGTCAGCAAAGAGCTTAAAGGGGATGATATGACAGGTTGGTGATAGATGATAAACTTGAGATGCTGATTTTTCAGGGGTGGTGGTTCAAATAAACAGTGATATAAAACATTTAAGGATTGAAAAATTACTAGGATCTACATTTTAACATCACAAAGTGCAAAAATATTCAGTTAGGTAAGAAAAATCCAATGGTTAATTACAAATCCAATGACACTTTAGTGAATGCTACAAAAGGACTTGGGAAATTATTATTTTATATGATTTTAAATTTGCTAAGGCCAGTAGAATTCTTGGTTTTATAGGTACAGGGAGCCCTCCGTTTCTGCCGGTTTTAGGTTCCAGAAGGAATGGTTGTAAATCGAAACCGTCATAAATTGAAACCCAGTTTATAATGTAAGTTAATGGGAAGTGAGGGAGATAGGTTCTAGGCCCCTCTTAAAATTGTCATAAGTAACACCTAATACATTATTTTTAAAGCTTTGAAATGAAGACTTTAAATGCTAAACAGCATTATAAACCTAATAAAATAATCACACAACACAGACTTCACTTGCATTTTTCTGCAAACAGTTCTTTCTATGCATTCCAATCTGGACTGATTTATAGACAGGAAGATCTTGTTCCTTTGAAATCTGCTGGATAGCTCAGGTCTGGTTAAACTGTTTAATTTCAGCTTGCTTGGCTTTGCTGCAACACAAGCGGACAGCTCCACCTACTGGCTATTTTAATAAATGCACTGCTTCTCAATGCTTTTCAATAGCAGTCACATGACTGGAAAAAAAGGTTGTTATTCTGAAACGGTGTAAATTGAACCATTGTAAAACGAGGGTCACCTGTATTTGCCGCTGAAATACTATGTTCTTATGCCACTTTACAGATCCCTAGTTAGGTCTTATTTTTGGAATTGTGTAAAGTTCTGGAGGGTTTATCCAGAATGACATAAATACATTGGAAAATTTTCAAAGGAGGGCTAAAAAAATGGTACATGGTCTAAAAAATAAAACTTCTCAGGAAAGGCTCAATGACCTAAGTTTGTATAGAGAATCAAAAGAGGTTATATAATAGATCATTTCAAGTATATAAGGAAGATTAAAAAAGCTGAGGCTGTAAGTACTTTTTACTATAAAAACAATTCTAGAACAGGAGATCATGATCTCAAGTTGAAGAGCAGTAGGTTCAGGAGCAAACTGCGGAAGGACTTCTTCACAGAAAGTGTGCTTGATTCATTGAATAAACATCAGTTAGAGGTAGTAACAACAAACACTCGGCTAGATTTAGAGTTTGGCGGCCAAAGGGGTGCGTTAGCTACGCGTGCTTTTTTTCTCCTGCACCTTTTAAATACCGCTGGTATTTAGAGTTCACAGAATGGCTGGGCTTTCAGTGCGTTAGGCTCCAAAAAGGGAGCTTAGAGCATAATTTAACGCCACTGCAACTCTAGATACCAGCGGTGCTTACGGACACGGCCAGCTTCAAAAACGTGCTTGTGCACGATATCCCCATAGAAAACGATGGGGCAGTTTGAGCTGAAAAAAAAACCTAACACCTGCAAAAAAGCAGCGTTCAGCTCTTAACGCAGCCCCATTGTTTGCTATGGGGAAACACTTCCTACGTCTGCACCTAACACTCTAACATGAACCCTGAGTCTAAACACCCCTAACCTTACACTTATTAACCCCTAATCTGCCGCCCCCGCTATCGCTGACACCTGCATATTTTTTTAACCCCTAATCTGCCGCTCCGTATACCACCGCTACCTACATTATCCCTATGTACCCCTAATCTGCTGCCCCTAACACCGCCGACCCCTATATTATATTTATTAACCCCTAATCTGCCCCCCACAACGTCGCTGCCAGCTACCTACAATAATTAACCTCTAATATGCCGATCGGAGCTCACCGCTACTATAATAAATGTATTAACCCCTAAAGCTAAGTCTAACCCTAACACTAACACCCCCCTAAGTTAAATATAATTTTTATCTAACAAAATAAATTAACTCTTATTAAATAAATTATTCCTATTTAAATCTAAATACTTACTTGTAAAATAAACCCTAATATAGCTACAATATAAATTATAATTATATTGTAGCTATTTTAGGATTAATATTTATTTTACAGGCAACTCTGTATTTATTTTAACCAGGTACAATAGCTATTAAATAGTTAATAACTATTTAATAGTTACCTAGTTAAAATAATTACAAAATTACCTGTAAAATAAATCCTAACCTAAGTTACAATTAAACCTAACACTACACTATCAATAAATAAATTAAATAAACTACCTACAATTATCTACAATTAAACCTAACACTACACTATCAATAAATTAATTAAATACAATTTCTACAAATAAATACAATTAAATAAACTAACTAAAGTACAAAAAATAAAAAAGAACTAAGTTACAAAAAATAAAAAAATATTTACAAACATTAGAAAAAAATTACAACAATTTTAAACTAATTACACCTACTCTAAGCCCCCTAATAAAATAACAAAGACCCCCAAAATAAAAAAAATGCCCTACCCTATTCTAAATTACAAAAGTTCAAAGCTCTTTTACCTTACCAGCCCTTAAAAGGGCCCTTTGCGGGGCATGCCCCAAAGAATTCAGCTCTTTTGCCTGTAAAAAAAAACATACAATACCCCCCCCAACATTACAACCCACCACCCACATACCCCTAATCTAACCCAAACCCCCCTTAAATAAACCTAACACTAAGCCCCTGAAGATCTTCCTACCTTGTCTTCACCATGCCAGGTATCACCGATCGTTCCAGGCTCCGAAATCTTCATCCAAGCCCAAGCGGGGGCTGGCGATTCATAATCCGGCGGCTGAAGAGGTCCAGAAGAGCCTCCAAAGTCTTCATCCTATCCGGGAAGAAGAGGCGATCCGGACCAGCAACCATCTTGATCCAAGCGGCATCTTCTATCTTCATCCGATGACGACCGGCTCCATCTTGAAGACCTCCACCGCGGACCCATCTTCTTCTTCCGACGACTTCCCGACGATTGACGGTTCCTTTAAGGGACGTCATCCAAGATGGCGTCCCTCGAATTCCGATTGGCTGATAGGATTCTATCAGCCAATCGGAATTAAGGTAGGAAAATTCTGATTGGCTGATGGAATCAGCCAATCAGAATCAAGTTCAATCCGATTGGCTGATTCAATCAGCCAATCAGATTGAGCTCGCATTCTATTGGCTGTTCCGATAGAATCCTATCAGCCAATCAGAATTCGAGGGACGCCATCTTGGATAATTGTTCTTGAATAAATAATATGCAATACAAACTTATTTAAAGAGACACAAAACACAATTTTATTACTTGATTCAAATAGAGCATGCAATTGTAAACAACTTTCAAATTTACTTTTATTATCAAATATACTTTGTTCTCTTGGTATATTTTGTTAAAAAGCAGGGACATGAGCTCAGGAGTTTTACAAGAATATTATCCATTTGCAAGAGCCCTAGAGGGCAGAAATATATCTCACACACAGTATAAGTTAAAGTGATATGACACCCAAAATATAAAATAGGAAATAAATTATCTTGAGTATTAACTCCGCTAGAAGTAAGCTTTTTGCGTGTGTCGGCTTGCGCTAGTATTATGAGTTGAAAGTAAACTGTTTTCACTTGAGTTCTAACCAACGAGCGCAAGAAGCCGAACCAACAATATTGCGCACGATAACCTATTCCAGCATAGAAGTTAATGGAGCAAAAAAAACCTGAAGAAACATAACACCCTAATTGCGCGCAAATCCAATCACATATTCCCGACATGTCGCTAACCCGACATGGAAATTTGAATATTTGACATTTAAAAGTTCTTCACATAGCAAAATAAGTTCTATTTAATCATAAATATTTCTACATATATCTGTTTTTTGGGGGGTTTTTTGTGTGTATATTTGTACCGATACAGTAATCAGGCTATAGCTGTACCCTTAGAATAAGTTATATCTGTACCCTTAGAATAAGTATTTACTAATTATGTTGTAGTCCTCTGTTGAGACTATAGAGTTCGGCCTATATAGATCCAACCTCATTTACAATAACAAAAAATGCCAATTTAAATGGACAGAAAAGTCATAATAAGACATTCATGAATTAGACAGAGCAATTTTAACAACTTTCCAATTTACTTCAATTATTTAATTTGCTTCCTTCTCGTCATATCCTTTGGTTTATCTAGGAAAGCTCAGGAGCAGCAAAGAACCTAGGTTCCAGCTGCTGATTAGTGGTGGCATAAACATACCGATCGTCATTGGCTCACTTATGTGTTCAGTTAGAAACCAGTAATGCATTGCTGCTTCTTCAAAAGATGATACCAAGAGAAGGAAGCAAATTTGATTATAAAAGTAAACTAGAAAGATTTTTATAATGGTCTGTTCTACCTAAATCATTAAAGAAAAATTTTGGGTTTCATATTCCTTTAACTTGCATTAATACAATTAGAAAGATGACCCATTTAACACAAGCAATTATATCCCTGAACATCCCTGTTTTTAGACAAAAAGTACCTAATCCATTTCTAAATGTATCTCTTTATGCAATGAGTTCCACAATTTGCTCTTACAGTGAAAAAATGTCTGCGTTGCTGGTCATTAAATCTCCTTTCCTTTAGCCTTAAATTGTGACCTCTTGAGAAAAACAATTGCCTTGGAGTAAACAGCACGTACGCCAAATCTGGGCTAGTTTACATGACGTTAGCTACCTGTAGCGAAAGTTTTGTACCAGCTCTAGCCACAAGCAGCAAATCATGAGCTATCACACTTCATTTGCTACAAATGGTAGCAAGAATAAGGTAGCAAGAGCTCATAAAGACTAGCAAGAGGTTGTGGCTTACTATAACTTTAATGGACTTAGGAATGAATTGTAGCTAAAATATCATATGAGGCCCACTACAAATCTACCAACATTTATAAGCTGTCGCTAAAAAACTGTTTTATTTCTATAAATTTGAGTAGGTATGGATATATGATAGCTGGTACATACAGGAGGCATACAACTAGTTTGAGATCCAGTATACTGTATTTTAATTTATTTTAAGATCTGTTTAATTGAGTCTAAAAATTGCTGTATTTGTTATTAGTTTGCATTTATTTTTGCATGTACATTTCAGATTATAAAATGTTATAATGTATAGTTTTCACAAAAGTGATATTTCAGAAAGCATAACATTATGATACTGATGTGTTGTGCTTTATCTGTTTGTCTACATTTTAAGGGACATTAAACACTTTGAGGGTATAAAAGGATAAATCGTTTAATCTGCAATATACTTTTATTATTCATTTTGTCCTCTTTTCCTGTAATCCCATTCTAAAATTGTGACCTTTTAAGTTCTTGTTAGAAATGGAAGTGGAGAACACTGTTATATTCCACACAGCCATTGGCTGCACACTCTTGTGACCTTTTTAAAACTGTCCCTAAATGGCTATAGTGGAGAAGATAACCTAAGTTACAACATGGCAGCTCCCATTGTTTTATAGACACTAAGGGGCATATTTATCAAGCTCCGTATGGAGGCTCGCCGGAAACACAAGTTATGAAGTAGCGGTCTAAAGAGTCTTGCATAACCAACACTGTTATATTAATATACTTTTTACCTCTATTATTACCTTGTATCTAAGCCTACAGACTGCTCCTTATCTTAGTTCTTTTGACAGACTTGCATTTTAGATAATCAGTGCTGACTCATAAATAACTCCACAAAAGTGAGCACAGTGTTATCTATATGGCATACATGAATTTGCACTGTCTAACTGTGAAAAACTGTCATAATTCACCAAGATAAGAGGCGGCCTTCAACGACTTAGAAATCAGTTTGGGCCGTCTAGGTTTAGCTTTCAACAAAGAATACCAAGACAACAAAGCAAATTTGATGATAAAAGTAAATTGGAAAATTGTTTAAAAGTGTGTGCTCTATCTGAATCATGAAAGTTTTATTTTATCTTGACTGTCCCTTTAAAGGGATAACAGTATAGCTTCTACAAAGCAGCATCAGCACAAAAAAAGCTAATTGTTAATGTATTTATTTGGTGCTCAGACGAAATGCCGATGGACAGAATGCCAATGCACATTTGTCCGTCAGACATATGTCCAAGAGACTGTGTTCCGATGTCAGCCAAGGGCAAATACGCTCCAGAGTTCTCTGTTCTAATCATATCTCGGTCGCTGCAACCACCTCTGGGGACCGAACCATGGGTCCCACCCCCCAGGACTTGCTGTTAACTATCTATCTCTCTGTCTATCTTCCGATCTGTATTTATCCTTATCTATATGTGTGTCTGTACATCTATCAATCTTTTGATCTGTATATATCCTTATCTATATATCTATCTCGTGGCTGGACTGTTATCCAATGGCCATTTGTCTGTCGGAATATTATCCATCGAACAAATGTCAGTCGGACCAATTTCTGTCTGATAACAATCCGGCCACAATTTTTTTATGGGTTCATGTTTGGCTAAGAGCAAATATTAAGCTTAAATACATTTTGGCTGACACAGGAATCAATCAATCAACTGATAATGAAATTGCTGGAGATACTTATTGAATAGTGTAAATTTTAGTAATAGTAATAGTTTTAAGAGCATGAATAAATTTTTTTTTTTTTAAAGTTTGCCAGTTATGGTGTTAGATGTTCAGGAAATTGCAGGCAATGTGTTGTTAATGAGATGGAGAATCAGTCCAGTGGGGGCTGTAAGACAGTAATGGGTTAATACCAGTCTCCATAATGCAGTTATAATTACATTCAACCCACAGGTGCTTTATGTTAATGCTGAGGGTCAATATTGTGGTAGGATTAGGGTTAAGACACCAGGGATCCTCAGAATACAGGGGCTTGTTAAAAAAAGAGCTTTAATAAATTCACGGTATTGCCACATAAAGAAGATCTTATACAGAATTGTTACAAAAAAAAAAAAATAGTTCTGAAAATTACCTTTGTATTTATTTAGTTTTTCTTTGATCTTTTCCAGTATTATTATTTTGCTTTATGAGCTGCTTACTGGAACATAAAGGGGACAATATAAAACCAAAGCTTCTCTGATCTGTCTGCTTGACACTTTCCTGGACTTTTTCAGTCAAGTGACCAACTTTGTACATGTAATATTTATTTGTTTATCCAACAGCATTATCAACAAAGATGCAGCACTCTTGGGGCTCATGAATTATAAAATGGTTGTTGTTTTATTCCTAGTTTAGTAGTATCTACAGGCATAGCATATACTACAGATAGATAGATAGATAGATAGATAGATAGATAGATGATAGATAGATAGATAGATAGATAGATAGATAGATAGATAGAACAGATGCCACAATTCTGGGAAAGTTTTCCACAATATGTTGGTGTGTGTCTGCAAGAATTTGTGCCCATTCAGCCAAAAGAGCCTTTGTGAGGTCAATCACTGATATTGGATGAGAAGGTCCGGCTTGCAAATTGTGTTCCAATTTATTTAATCCCAAAGATGTTCAATGAAGTTGAGGTCAGGGCTCTGTTTAGGCCACTTAAGTTCCTCTACACCAAACTCATCAGTAGGCTCTATGCATGTAGGTCCAGAGGTGGCATGCTTTATACCACTCCAGCTGACACTTGGCATTGCGTATGTTGATGTGAGGTTTGGGTAAAGCTACTTGACCATGGAAACCCATTTCATGAATCTTTTGACGCCCAGTTCTTGTGCTACCAGAGGCAGTTTGGAACTCTGTGGGGAGTGCAACAGATGGGAAGATAGGCGATTTTTCTCTGCTACAGGTGTCAGCACCATTTCATAGCTGGGCTGTGGTTGCTCCTAGAAGATTCCTCTTCACAAATATAACACATACTGTAGAGTTGATTTGGGGACATCTAGCAGGGCACACATTTCACAAACTGACTTGTGGTAAAGGTGGCATACGTTTAAAGTAACTTTACTCTTTAGTAGAACCCATTGTACTGCAAGCATTTGTTATGATTTTATGGCTATGTGCTGGGTTTTATGCACCTGTTAGCAACAGGTGTGGGTGTATATAAATACATAGTGTATGCTCTACTATTATCAATAAACTTTGTACAGTATAATAAAAAATCTGGTAAGTACAGGTTATTTACAAAGTAGAAACATTACATAACATATCATTTAACCTGTTTGTACTCTGAGACACATGCTTTTAAACATAGAATTACCTGAAAAACCTGTATATACTATACATATCCAAACAATATTTAAATGGATATGGAGCGTCTTGCTTACAATCCACTGGGTGTAACACAAAGATGTCTTTTCACAAAAACGTGTAAGATATATTTTTTACTAAATTGTAATGGAAAGTTGCATATTTTTATAAGCTCTGGTATCAGTAGTGTTTTTATCTAATAAATCAAGGCATATTTAAGAAATGTCTTACGGACCTGATTCAGATCCGCAAGACATCGCTGAATGCGGAGAGCAATACGCTCTCCGCATTTAACATTGCATCAGCAGCTCACAAGAGCTGCTGGTGCAACACTGCCCCCTGCAGACTCGCGGCCAATGGGCCGCCAGCAGGGGGTGTCAATCAACCCGATCGTACTCTATTGGGTTGAATTGTTGCGATTCCTGTCCGCCTGCTCAGAGCAGGCGGACAGGTTATGGAGCAGCGGTCTTTGTGACCGCTGCTTCATAACTGCTGTTTCTGGCGAGTCTTCAGACACGCCAGAAACACGGGCCATCAAGCTCCTTTCGCAGCTTGATAGATAGGCCCCTAAGAATGATAAGCCAGTGAGAGGCTGTATCACTCACGCTAATAAAGTCAATGTGAGTTATGTTCATGGCTGCTTCTTGCCATATTGAAGAGATCAGTGTTAAGTGTGGACACATGGATCTTTTTGTACTTAAAGGGATATGAAACCCAAACAAATTATTTTGTGATTCATATAGAGCATTCAATTTACTTCTATTATCAAATTTGCTTCCTTCCTATGGTATTCTTTGTTGAAGAGATACCTAGATAGGTGTCCTACATTGCAGTAAATAGCGCTGCCATCTAGTGCTCTTGCAAATGGATAACATTCTTGCAAAACTGCTGCCATATAGTGCTACAGAAATGAGCCAGCTCCTGAGGTTACATCCCTGCTTTTCAACAAAAGATACCAAGTGATCATTTTTTTATATAAGTTGTTTAAAATTGTATATTCTATCTGAATCATGAAAGAAAAATATTGGGTTTCATGTCCCTTTAACGAGGACTTGAAGTAAAACTATTAACATAAAGGGACATAAAAGCTCAATTTAAAGGCATAGCAGAGCAAACCAAATGCATTTTTTATGGCCCTGCAATGCACCTCTTTCTTATCATGTTTATAAAAGAAATGATATAAAAAGTATGCTAAATGCACTGTTCATATTTATATTCATCCTATTGCTACTTTTTTAAAGAGCTAATACATTTTCTCTGGCAGTTTTTTAGGTGTTTCATTGCCCTTCTGCACTGCAGTAATACACCTATAACCTCCAGTAACAAATGCTCATCCAAAAGCACCAAGATCAACCTGACTGTACGCAAGCCACTTGATACTTTCACTTTAAATGCTGCATCCATGAAACCACCATCATCAGGAGAGGACACAGTAGTGGACAGCAAGGAATACAAAGAAGCATGCGCAGATCATGGAGTGAGCAACAATCAATCTGGCAGCGTCCAATCAAAACCAATATTGACTCTAGTTGCTCATTACACAGCCTAATACAATATAAGGATTTGGAAGAAATTAGCTTAAGCATGCTATACATAAGGGTTTCCTGGCCAAAGAAAGTAAAATATTTGGAGACACATGTAGAATAATTATAGCTTTGCAGCATAGAGATACTCTGCAAACTACATTATGGATACATATTAAAAGTATGTGACATTTCTTCCTAAAAATCTGCTCTGCTTCTTTATCAGCATCTCCATAAATGCTCCTAAATCCTGTGAACATTATCCTTGCTCGGTCAGGGAATAGAAGATAAAGCTGGACTTATTTTGAGGCTGTTGGTTCGCTGCATCATCACTTCACATCATTAAATGTGTTATAGGTCAGGCACTAGTCACTCTGATCCTTTTAATGGACATATGGATCACAAGTGCAATCATCTGTGCCGTTTCCTTGCTCAGACACCTACTGAGTCTCCGGAGAGTACCTGACAAGATTGAAGGACTTTAGAGAATGCAGAGTGTAAACCTATTTTTAAGTTTATAGTCTATATTTAAAGAGGAAAGTATTGTGGAATTCCTGTTATACAATATATGTGTATGTATTTGTCTGCGTTTAAATGAGAAGTTTAGTGTCTTTTCATGTATGTGTAAAGCTCTGTAGTGTTCTGTGTTTGCATATCAATGAATGGTGGAGAGATGTTTATTTATGTATATTTATGTGCACAACCAGGGACCTGTGTTGAGTAAATCAGTTTACATACATGAATACTTGTGCAGGACAGTTTGTGACTGCTGCAAATCAATTATGGGCAGAATGTTAATCTGTAATGCAGAATACAGTGTCATTTTTTTTAAATGTTTATCTTCAGCTATGCATATATGTAGTGTGTGTAATAAAGCTGAGCAGTGTGTACTGTATTCTCTGAAATGTATTTCTAATTCAGACACGGTAGCGTTGATGTGTGTAAAGAGATTATTTAGTGTTCTCAGTGGTATATCTGATACACTGAGGAAAGTGTGCATGTGTGACAGTCAGTTTATGTTCACTGTATAGCACTCACACAACTGATTTGAACAGTGAATAACTATTTGGCTGTCACAATCAGAAGAATATATAGGTATATGTTAATACAGTTCATTAAAAGGACATAAAACAATTTATTTTTTTCTTCCATGATTCAGAAAGAGCATGTGATTTTAAACTTTCCAATTCATTTATATTATCTCATTTGCTTTGTTCTCTTGATATGCTTTGTTGAAAAAGATACAAAGGTAGACTCGGAGCTGCTGATTGGTGCCTGCACATAAATGCCTCATTATATTGGCTCACCCAGGGCATTAAGCTAGCTCTCAGTAGTGCACTGTTTCTTCTTCAACAAAGGATACCAAGAGAATGAAGCAAATTATATAATAGAAGTAAATTGGAAATGTGTTTAAAATTGTATTCTCTATTTGAATCATAAACATGTTTTTGGGTATCATGTATCATGAATGGAGCAGTGACATGTTTGTGAAAATTGTACAGTATATTTTACTTACAGAGCACTGGTTATCTTAGTGAACTGTGGAGCAATACAATCAGAGCACTGTTTAATGGGTGCATTCAATTCTCTCATGCACAATTAAATGTATATATAAAAAATGTGCATATCTGGAGGTGACCTAATCATCAGTAACATCTCGCATGTCCTACAGATTTATTCCCCTCAAGGCTAGATTACAAGTGGCAAACAAACGTTAGTGCGCAATATCAAATTATTGCGTTGTCCTAACTTGCACTCATATTAGAAGTTAAAAGCAAATGCAACCGCATGAGTACAAACTAAATTTGCACTTGTTGGGTTAGCGCGATAAAAGTCCTTTAAAAAGGGTGAAGACATAGGGGGATACTTATCAAAAGTCTGGCGGACCTGATCCGACAGGGCGGATTAGGTCCGCCAGACCGCTCCCTGCAGATTCGCGGCCAATCGGCCGCCAGCAGGGAGGTGTCAATCAACACGATCGTACTCGATCAGGTTGATTTTCGGTGATGTGTGTCTACCTGCTCAGAGCAGGCGGACAGGGTTATGGAGCGGCGGTCTTTAGACCGCTGCTTCATAATTGCTGTTTCTCGCTGCTTCATAACTGCTGTTTCTGGCGAGCCTGCAGACTCGCCAGAAACACGGGCCCTCAAGCTCCATTCAGAGCTTGATAAATGGGCCCCTAAATAAAAAGTTGCACCAAACACAAGATATATACATTAAAATAAAGTGTTTTATATATAGTTTTATAAGGGTTAACAGGTTTATGGTATATGACTCTTATAGGAGCCTCGTTCTGATGCCGTTACAGACTTTGAAAGTTACACTAATATAAACACTATCTGAAAAAAAATATTCATATACATATTTAAAAAATAAATAAAAAAATATATATATATATATATACATATACATGTCGAGATATGTGTATGTATGTATTACTGTGTATTTACTGCACATATTTCTTATTCCAATGTTCTTTATATACAGGATAATGCTATTTTTATTGTGAATACATATTTCTATATATATGTATATACCTATATATCTATTCCTATAGATATATATCTATTCCTATAGATATATAGGTAAAGATATCTATTTTACGTTAACATTATCAGAAATATTTAGAATTACATATTTAATTAATAATAAAAAAAATAACTTTCTCTCTATGTGAAGAACATAGGAATGTAAAAGGAATGTAAAAGACGTGGGTTCTTGAAATATTAAATATAAAATATTATAAAATATTTATATCCATACTGTAAAATATTCTAAATAATACATAGTGGCTAGATTACGAGTGGAGCACTGTATTAATGTGCGCCTGCAAAAGAAAAATGTGCCCGTTTACGGGTGCACGTTAAATGAGCAGCTATTATAAGTGGCTGGTTAATGCTTCCGTGATTTTGTGGTTTCACTTTGCGCTTAGCAGAATTAACCAGATGTCAGATCTCTGGTTAAAAGTAAAAATATGCCCCATTTGCACACAAAATAAGGTGCATTTACATGTAAATGAAAGATGAGCATTTTTATTAAAAAAAAAAAAAAATGCTTGATGCAGTTATAAGGGGTTAAAGTGAGGGGATATGGGGTGTTAGAAAAAAAAAATGGCACCTAAAGTGCCTTTACATGGAGGTCAATGGGGGACTGTGTTTTCACTATAAATATATATGTATATGCTTATATAAATATATATGTAACAGGATATATGAATAGCGCTCACAGACCAAGACGAACCTCTTAGTATAAAACTTCAAAATTTATTATCCATTTTAAAAACAGGTACCGTAGCACGATATAGACAAAACAAAATCACATCTCAGTGTGAACAGAAGCACTTGCATGCAAACATGTTTCGTTCCTGCGCACTTGATCACTGCATATAGTTCAGTGATCAAGTGCGCAGGCACGAAACATGTTTGCATGCAAGTGCTTCTGTTCACACTGAGATGTGATTTTTTTTTGTCTATATTGTGCTACGGTACCTGTTTTTAAAATGGATAATACATTTTGAAGTTCTATACTAAGAGGTTCGTCTTGGTCTGTGAGCGCTATTCATATATACTGTTACATATTTACTATTCATGTGTTTGGCAGACACTCCATTGAATAGCAGCAACAGTATCTTTACCTACCTACGCTTTCCTCACTCACTCTCCATTGTGCCGGGTTACTGAGCTCAGAGGTCGTAACGGACAACGCCGGGGAATTAAGGTGAGAAACTGGTAGTGGCACTTTACACAGTATATGTTTCTATATAAATATATATGTATATGCTTAAACACATAAATACTGTATATATGTATATATTCATATACATATATATTTATTTATTGCTGCCCAACGCTGTGTGGTTTTCCCCCAGCGCTTCATTCGTTGGTTTGCTGTGTCTATCGACATCAGAACGAAGCTCCCATTGAAGCCTATGGAAGCGTGCTCTCGTGAGCACTTGGCTTCCGGGGAATGTGAACTTGAGGTACCATTCGCATTGCTCCTCACTTGTAATACCGGAGCCTGTTTACGGGGTGGAGCGCAAATATCTTGTGAACATAAGCGTAATATTGCGCTCCACTCGTATTTTATCCCAATATATATATATATATATATATATATATAGATAGATGATAGATAGATAGATAGATAGATAGATAGATAGATAGATAGATAGATATTAGATATATATGTATAGGAATAGATATATAGGTATAGTTATATACAGATATCAATAGAAATATGTATTTACAATAAAAATAACTTTGTCCTGTATGTGAAAAACATTGGAATGTGAAATATTAATAACTCCTGTTGGTTTAGCGCACAAGCGATAAGTGTTTTTTTCTTCTGCCCTCTTCATTGAAGTCTAAGGGGAGAATGCGTTAGCACAGTCGCGACATCTGTAGTCCTGAAGTTAGCGCTTGTTGTGTTTTGCTCGCACACAAACTTTTTACTTCAACTTGTAATACGCATGCTACCTGATGCTGACAAAAAGCTTACTTCTAGCGAAGTTTACGCAGCATGTTACTTGTAATCTAGACCATTGAGTGTATGTATATTTATATGTGTGTGTAGAAAGAGGACAAGAAATCAGCGCTAGTGAATAAACCTAAAACCCAATACTGATGCTCTAACCTCATTTATGCTGCCTTAATCCAAATACTAGGTGGATGATTTATTAATGAGCAGACGGGCATGATACGATGTAGCATATCATGTCCGCCACACATCGATAAATGCTGACAGCATACACTGTTGGCATTTATCATTGCACAAGCAGTTCTTTTGAACTGCTTGTGCAATGCTGCCCCCTGCAGATACATGACAAATCGGCCTCTAGCAGAGGGTGTCAATCAGCCCAATCATATAGAATCGGGCGGATTTATGTCCGCAGCCTCAGAGCAGGCAGACCAGTTATGGAGCAGCGGTCTTTGATTGATTTTGCTTGATAATTTGGCCCCTAGGAATACAAGGGCCCCCACCCATACACTCCTATTGTTATAATAGAAAAAAGGTGAGTACAGAGGCTGGGAAAAGGCACAGAAAAAGGCTACTGAGAAAATATCAGCCTAAAAACTCAAAATAGGATAATAATTAATCAAATACCTATATCCAAAAAACACTCAAAGGATATAATCACAAAATGTATCTGTATAGAATGTATGTATTAAAAGTTAATAAATTAGCAAATAATTATGATCTATTGAAAGCGGTTAAAAATATATGTATAGAAATATATAAAACTAGTCCTAAAGCCCGGGCCATTTTTTGCAAGGTACAGCAGTCCCAACCCTTGCGCTCTCTACCTGCCCCTCTCTTTTGCTCTCTCTCCCCCCTCTCTTTTGCGCTTTCTCTCCCCCTCTCTTTTGAGATCTCTCTCCCCCCCCTCTCTCTTCCCCCTCTTTTGCGCTATCTCTCCCCCCCTCTTTTGCTCTCTCTCTCCCCTCTCTTTTGAGCTCTCTCTCTCCCCCCTCTTTTGTGCTCTCTCCCCCTCTCTTTTGCGCTCTCTCTCTCCCCCCTCTTTTGCGCTCTCTATCCCACCCTCTTTTGTGCACTCTCTCTCCCCCCCTCTTTTGCGCTCTCTCCCCTCTATCTCTCTCTCTCTCCCCTCTCTCTCCCCCTCTCTCTCTCCCCCCTCTCTCTCTCTCCCCCTCTCTCTCTTTCTCCCCTCTCTCTCTCCCCCTCTCTCTCTCTCCTCTCTCTCTCTCCCCCCTCTCTCTCCTTTCTCTCTCCCCTCTCTCTCTCCTCTCTCTCTCTCTCTCCCCCCTCTCTCTCCCCTCTCTCTCTCTCCCTCTCTATCTCCCCCTCTCTCTCTCACTCCCCCTCCCCTCTCTCTCTCCCTCCCCCTCCCCTCTCTCTCTCCCTCCCCTCTCTCTCTCCCTCCCCTCTCCCCCTCCCCTCTCTCTCTCCCTCCCCTCTCTCTCTCCCCCTCCCCTCTCACTCTCACTCCCCCTCCCCTCTCTCTCTCACTCCCCCCCTCTCTCTCTCTCCCTCCCCCTCTCTCTCCTTCCCCCTCCCCTCTCTCTCTCCCTCCCCCTCTCTCTCTCCCTCCCCCTCTCTATCTCCCTCCCCTCTCTCTCTCCCTCCCCCTCTCTCTCTCCCTCCCCTCTCTCTCTCCCTCCCCCCTCTCTCTCCCTCCCCCCTCTCTCTCCCCTCTCTCTCTCTCTCTCTCTCTCTCTCTCTCCTCCCCCTCTCTCTCTCTCTCTCTCTCTCTCTCCTCCCCTCTCTCTCTCCCCCTCCCCCTCACTTTTTCTCCCCCCCCCTCTCTTTTGATCTCTCTGTCCCCTTTCTTTTGCTCTCCCTCCCCCTCTCTTTTGCTGTCTGTCCCCCTCTCTTTTGCTCCCTCTCTTGTGCTCTCTTTATCTCCCCTCTTGATCTCTCTCCCCTCTTGATCTCTCTCACCTTTCTTATCTTTTCCCTACCCCCTCCCTCCCTCTTTTGAGCTGTTTTGAGCTCTCACTGCACAGCCTTTCATGGGCCGCCTGGCCCCACCCCTTCACGCTTGGCCACACCCCTCACGGACCTCGCGCTCGGCCACGCCCCCTTCACGACCCCAGTCACGCCCCCGGCCACGCTCAGTCACGCACTGCAGAGCAGAGACTTAGGGACTCTCAAAGGCCAGGTTTGTTTGTACTTGTGCTGTGCTGTCTACTGCGCATGACAGCTTCGGACAAACACACTTGGCCTTTTATTATATAGGATGATAGACGTCCAGCAGAGGATACAAATCATAGTTCATATATATATAGAAGGCAATATAAAAGGCAAAAAAATAAGCCAATAAACTGGGATATGAGCAGTAAATTGATCCCAAATGTATCTACCTAAATAATATAATAATATAAAAATGGGTATAAGAAACACTTGATATAACGAGAACTACAGAATCAGTCCCACATAAGTCAGAGAAAAAAGTGACAATGAAAACAATTAATGAATTTAATAGCGTATCCAAAACGATATTCACGTATAGATGTCCAAGTTACAAGATTTCACCTCAATCTTATGAGTTAATTATATATTGATTTCAGTGTTCTCACACAAAATATTTGTTAGGTTTCTGCTTCACACCCTCTCACAAATGAATTAATGAAATATTTAATGTTAATGTACTCTATTCTATAATTCACTCTATATCCTAAACTATCTGCATTCCTGATGAATGCTATAGTAAGTTTACATTTCATAATGGCGTCGAATAAAAGAAGCAGACTGTTAGATCATCATAGACATAGGCTAAATGTGTTTACAAGCAAATTGTCTGTGTAAATTATTTTTACATCACATTTGTTTGTCCTTAAATAATGCACAAAATAAACTGGGAATCTCTTGGTAAATTCAGGACATTTTAATTTGAGCTCTCTTAGTATTATTAAAATTTAAATAAATAAATGAGCATACTAACTGTATTGAAGATATTTAGCAAATAATTCTTTCTTTTGAGCTATTTGGAAATTTAGACATATTTTTCAGTTTTCCTTTTTATACTAGCATCCAATAGTAGATTATTGGTCCATCATAAACACAGGTGACATAAGTTAGTAAACAAGCTCTTTGTGTATAGTATTTTCAATAATGATTTGTTTATTTGTTAATTCTCCAAATATCATTTCTATTTCTCAAACATTTACATTTGTTATATTAATGTAAGAGTTATTTACCAATATTGCTTGAACACGCTACCATTAGGGCACAACTTTGATATTCCAAGTCCATGGTAAAGTGCGTAGCCAATATTTTCAATGGGTATCGCAACCGCGCTAATTTGAGTTGTATTACAAGTTGAAAGTTATAGTTTGCGCTTGAGCGTAAGCCAAAACTGTGCTAAAATATTTTGCGTGACTTCAGATCTGAACTAAACTGGAAGGGTCAAAAAAAAGTTGCACAAAATGCATATAAACACATTAAATATATATATATATATATATATATATATATATATATAAATATATATAAATAAATAAATATATATATATATATATATATATACCTGTAAATATATTATTTATGTTTCTAAATAAGAACATGTTCTTCTATATGAAGAACATAGGAATTTAAAGTATATATAACTCACTTCGAGTTTAGCGCAGTTGGCCTAACGTAGTGTTGGGTTAGCGTGTGAGGAATAACTTTTAGTTGGAGTTATTTAGAGTTCCACTTGTAATCTAGCCCATAGGTTGCATTTAGTGTAAACCAACACACTTTTATGAGTCATATATTTCAATTTGGCTTATATTCCATCTTAGTAGTTAGTTTGTTTTAGGCCTATACTTAAATTAGTACTTTTATACCAGTATTGAATATTGCATGCAAGATCAGCATAACATTAAAAATTTATATGAACTCCAGAAGAACAAAGCTTGCAATACTGATATAAAATTTATTATGATGTGATAATGAAAAAAAATTCAATATAAAAGTTATTTCGATGTGATAATGAAAACAATTTCAATATAAAAGTTATTTTGATCTGTTATTGGAAATCCCCCCCCCCCCATCAATTGTGACTTTTGCACGGCATGAACAAAACAATGTTGAAGCTTTTATTCTTGTCCACTATTGTTTTCTCATCACATAAATATTCCAGTTGATAATCCTATGCATTATATTTCCAGGTCAGATGTTAAGAAGCAATAGCTTTCACTGCAACTCTTTAAAAAAAGGGGGAGGGAAATCTAAAATAGCTATATGAGAAAATGTCAAACTCAAAAAGGACTAAACTGATTCACTTGAGGTTTTTTATGGCTGTAGTAACTCCCAACTAAAGTGCTAAACTGATTCACTTGAGATTTTTTTAGGGATCTAGTTTCTCCCAACTAAAATGCCACATTATACCCAAATTGTGTAACCATTTAAACTTCATGTTCATTTGAGAAACAGCCTTTAATAAATGGCCATTTCAACTTAAACTACCTCATGTTCATAATACAGTAACTATCTCCATACAGTTTTCCTTACCTAGCCACTCTTTATGGTTTAATTACTTCATTCTTCTAATTGTAATACCTAATCTGAAACTTGTTTTAATTCTGCAATTACATTTTTCACATATCTTTAGGGATGGTGTCACTGTCTTTCTCCAGTTTGCAGATGGTCTGTCTTCAGCACTACTAGGTTCTGTCATGGCTTCTCTCCTGTCTATATTTTCTTGGAATCATTCTGTTAAAAGTTTAACCTGCACTAGGAGAAGTTATGTGTCCATTATATTATTAAAGGCTATAATATCCAGTATCCAGTCTCCTGAAATCTGAGGGAGACCTTGACCCAATCAGTCAGCTGGAGACTGCAAAGCCCAGCCTGTGCATATTGCACTTTATTAGCGCACACACCCTTGTGAGTAGTCACTTATTAGCAACTTTGTATTCACTGAAAATGTATTTAGATAAACTGCACAATCAGGATAATTGGTCTGCTGAATAGTAGTCCCACCAAAATAAGTTGTCTACATCGTTTGTGGGTTGTCAAGTTAAAATAAGCTGTCAAGAATTCCCTGCTAGAGAATCTGGGTTCTGTAGGTTGTGAAAAGTGGGTTTCCTGTACCATGACCATGTCACCTTTCTGCTTACGAAACCAATTGAGCACAATGGAACATTTTAAGGGTGAATTTAGTCCTTTGACATTTTGTGAAATAATAGTTATTTTGCAATTAGCCATTTTGTCTATCGTGTGTCCAATGTCTTATATGGGGCCTGTTAGTATGATCTAATGTGGGTTGTGTGATAGTGTAATGATGTCTTACCTGAGTGTCCAGTATATTGTAGGGATGAAGTAACCTCCACCTCCTCTGAAGGGGGAATATAAAGTGCAAAGGTAGAAAGATCATAAGCAGAAGTTGGTGCAGATGACCAACAAGCCTGTTGATCTATAAAAAATGCGTGAGTAAATAACAACAAAAACAGTGATATTACAACATTTAAACTGAATTGTTTAAAGCAAACATAGTGACTATGAAGTTGAGTCACCAAAAAGTTGGGATTCACCATACTGTGATCTTTGGAGTGTCAATCATTTGTTATGACCAAAAGTGTCAGAACATGTAGAAACTTCTAATTTGAATGATTTCTTAAGGTTAAATCTCAATTTAGCTCCTAAATTATGGCAATAGCGGATATGTCATATGGTTGTAACCTGTCAGGAAGATGTTTGAAGCATTCATGTAGGATCCATAGGTGCTGGTGGGGTAGATGTGGGAGTGTCAGGTGGCTTTCTTCTCTTTCGGGGTACTGTCTGCCAAGATGGTCTTCTAGGTTTGGATGGAGAAGAGGAGTTGGAAGGTGGTAGATGAGTTTCCGTTAGTTTGGGCAGGGAGGGCTGAATAATGTTAACTTTTTTGCAAAAGTCTTCAATGTCATCTGGTTCTCTGTAGATGATTGTTTGGCAATCTTTCACTACCCTGATGCAAAATAGAAACCCCCAATGGTAAGGGATCCCCAAGTCAGATGTAGCATTAGGTAGCACGCTTCTTTTCGCTTGACGAGGGTGAGTGGGCTGAGGTCTGTGAAGATCTGCAGGGGGGTATTGTTGAAGGTGATGGGGCTTTTCTTCATGGCAGCTGCCATGATCTGTTCTTTCTCTTGGAATTGGTGGCACTTCAGAATAACATCTCTTGGAGGAGCCATATCTAATGGCTTTGGCCTCAAGGCCCTATGAAGTAAGTAGTCTGTAAGGTGTCCTGGGAGGACTGTTTCCGATATACCTCGTACTCTGAGATTTTGTTGCTGTCCTCTGTTATTAAGGTCTTCCACTTGCGATTACAGTTGGATGATAGTGGAATTGTGTTGTTGAATCTGCTGTGTAAGGGCTTCAGTAGTGTTGAAAAGTTCCTCTGCTCTTTCTTCCAGCTCCATGACTCTGAGGTCAAAAGAGACGTCTCAGCACTAGGAAACAGAGAGGCCTTCTTTTATAATTTTGCCAACCTGCATCAGGAAGGAGGCAAAATATGTCTTTCTGGGGAGAAAATGGAGATCTGTCGTAGTAAGAGGACTGTTGTCATCCAGTGATGGAGTTTGGTCTCCTGGGGATGGAGGTTAGATTGTGGGTCTAGAGCTGTAGATTCTATCATTTTAAAATGCGTGTTTAGTTTAGTCCCCAGTGTGTTTTGAGGTTTGCTGGTTTTCTCAGGTTTGGTGCTTCTTTTTTGAGACCATATTAGTGTGGAGGTCGATTAGTACAATTCTTTGGGAAGTCTACTGTACAGTGTAAAAATTTGAGTGTGGATATGCAGAGAAGATGACTGGTATCGACGTTGACCCTTTGGTGTGCTAGTTCGTTGCATACATATTTTTGTTGTAGTTATAGAATAGCATGTCTGGTAATAAGGTTTGGAGAGTATATAGACAGTTACTTGCTTCTTTTGTAGGTATGAGAGAGCTTAGTAGTTGGCTACCTGTTATGCTGTGTATAAGCCCAAGTTCACAGTAGGATATCTCTGGTATCGTATAGCCTGTGTACGTGCCCTTTTAAAGTTAGGTATAGCTCCACACATACTTAACAGGGAACCTACCCACTATACTATATATCTTCAGAAATTCTCCACTGGGATTAATTGAGTCCACCCCTAACATTACTTTACTCTCACACAATGTGAGGGGTTTTCACTCAGACATTTAAAGACGCACTGCCCTAAACAAATATAAGCACTTACATGCAAATATCATATACTTACAAGAAACACATTTTACCAGCTCGTTCATTCCAAAATACTGGACCAAAGATTTCCCACAACATTATTACGCCACGTCAGATGGGGGGGGGGGGGGAGAAGTCTCCATACTGATTTACTCCTCATTACAATTTATGCACAAAGAGACAATAGCGGACAAAGAGGGTAGATACATCCTAGTTCAGGGCCAGATGCAGGGAATAGATATTTTCTTGTGTAACATTTATGCTCCAAATGAGGGTCAACATATTTTTTTTTTTGCAATATAATACAATTACTTACAGAATAGTCTAAAATGAGGATTCTCTTACCGGGGGGAGATTTTAATGTAGAAGATATAATTCTCCACAAATACAGTCTAAAAAGAAGCGGAGACTGAGGTCTATAGCTAAAGAAATTATGGATATGGTATCACCATTTACCCTTATAGATATGTGGAAAACATTGCATGGGGTGACATCAGATACCACATTTTATTCAACCCACCATGGTATATACTCTAAAATAGACTACATATTTATAAGAAAAAGTAACAAGAAGGAGGCGCCAATGGTGCAGATCAAAAAGGTATTTCAAAATATCAAACTCATGTGAACACAAGGTACTCACAATAGGAGGAGGCACTCAATTGTGCCAGTAGATGCAGGCTGGGTTTTAACAGCAATCCAGCTAGCTGTAAAAGGCAGCAAAAGATGGCAGCTTCTCTATCAGCATCCGATGGAAGTAGATCTAAAAATGTAAACAAGGATAGAGGCGCCTATGGTGCAGGTAAATGATGGTACAATAAGTGCTGATCGCTCACTCTAACACAATGTACTCACATTTGTTGAAGGCACTCACTTGTGCCTATAGAGGCAGGCTGGATTTTAACAGCAATGGTTGCTGTTAAAATCCAGCCTGCCTCTATAGGCACAAGTGAGTGCCTTCAACAAATGTGAGTACATTGTGTTAGAGTGAGCGATCAGCACTTATTGTACCATCATTTACCTGCACCATAGGCGCCTCTATCCTTGTTTACATTTTTACATATTTATAAGCCAGGTATTACAACCGGTTCTCCGGTCGACAGACATTGTGTGTGGTCTGACCATTCTATTTTGATAGTAAAATTAGGTAATATGAGGGACCCAAAGAGGACCCCGTCATGGACATGCTTAAAGAATTAGATAACACAATCCAACCTGCTTAAGGCCATGGGAGAGTATTGGCAGAATAATCTAGACTCAACTACCAATCCAATGTCAGTGTGGGCAGCTCATAAAACTGTGGTTACGGGTATCCTTATTAAGGTGAAATCAATATTTAAAAAAAAGATTAATTCACATATCACGCAATTGCAAGACGAAATAAAGACTCTAGAAAGAGAACACAAAAGAGCACAATCTGTTAATGCTTTCCATTCACTCCAGAACAAAAGACAGACTTTAGCTGCATACTTAAACGAAAACTCCATAAAAATAGAGTATAGACTGAAGACCAACTATTTCATCTATGCTAACAAACCAGACAGATACTTAGCCAAGAAAATTAGGGAAACCTACCAAGCAATGTCGATTCCTTTATTACAAAATTTAGCAGGTACCACTACATCTAACCCACAGAAAATAGTAGATTAATTTGCACAATACTACGGGGTCCTTTATGATGGAGCAAAAGTAGCCCACACAGAGGAGACAAAAAAACTCTAGTCTCCTTCCTGGAACAAATTGATCTAAGTAGTATAATAGAGGCAGATCCCAAATTAATATACTCCAAAATTACGCATGCAGAAATAGTCTCTGTTATTAAAGACCTGAAATCAGGGAAAGCTCCGGGACCGGATGGTTTTCCTGGAGAATAATATAGACTTTTCAAAGATACCTTAGTACCCCATCTAGTTAAATTCACCAACCATATAATGGAGGGCAATGATATCCCCACAGATTTACTACATGCAAAAATAGTGGTTATCTCAAAACCAGGGAAAAATCCTAAGCTTTGTTCCAGTTATAGACCCATATCACTTATTAATCAAGACCTTAAAATAGACTGAAGCTCATAATCCCAACAATTATACACCCAGATCAAGTGGGAATTATTCTGAATAGGGAAGCCCCAGACAACATTAGGAGGATGATCTCGGTTATTGACTGTTAAGCTGACAGAAAAGTGCTTTTTCTGCTCTTATCCCTGGAATGCGGAGAAGGCATTTGATAGGGTAGACTGGGATAACATGTGGGCGATGCTAGAAAAGATGGGATTTAGGGGACCTTTCCTGATAGCCATCAAAAACATTTACTCTACTCCCTGAGCCCACGTGAGATCGATTGGCCACCAATCTAAAAACTTTGCAATTTTGAACAGCACGAGGCAGGGATGCCCACTCTCCCACCTACTTTTTGCAATCTGCATAGAATCCTTAGCGACTTCAATAAGAAATTCACCAGAAATCACAGGTGTTCAAATTGGCTAAATCAACCATAAAATAACATTATTCGCGGATGACATCTTACTCACCAACACTAGGCCACTGATCTCCTTACCTAACCTATACAACACCATAAATACTTATCTCAGGTTACAAAACCTAGTCAAATGTGAGTCCCTCCCAATAGCCATGCCACAACACACTGTCAAACTCATTGAAGCTAATTTCAATATTAAATGGGCAGAAGTTGGCATCCAATACTTGGGAATACGGTTAACCCCACATTCTTCACAGCTTTACCAATCAAATTTCTGTCCCTTGTATAAAACAATTAGATCTGAAATTCTCAAATGGCAGAAACTCAAGATATCTTGGTATGGAAAGATCTTGATTATTAAGATGAACAACCTGCCCAGAATCCTATATTTATTTAGGGCACTTCCAATTAAAGTTCCCAAACAGGACCTTGACTCAATCCAATTGGTTATTCATGGCTTTCTAAGAGGCAGCAAGCATGCCAGAATCCAATTTCATGCTCTAACTCATCATAGAGAGTTGGAGGGGGTGGGGGTCCCAAACCTTTCAATGTAAACCTCTAGGATAGCCCAAATTACCATGTTTGGTAGGAAAATTAAAGATGTGGTATGGGCTACTTTAGAGGCCTATATGGCTGATCTTAGTTCTCCAGAAGATGTTCTATGGAATAACACTGAGAGACTAGGGGCACAAGACATACGCTGTCATATCCTGTTTTTATATTTGCTGTAATACCCCTTTAAGGCTTTGCTATAAATGTACCTTTCACCTGCACACAGGTGCTTAGTAATTTGAATCCAGATGAGACTGTCTCTGCAGCCTCACACATTCAGCTTGCTTTACAAGCTCCTAGGAAGTATTCCACCTTTCTTTTCTCCGTGGAAGGAATCAACTACTTCACAGCAATTCAGGTTACATTTTCCTAAAAAGATCTCTGCATTTGACATATTTACTGAATCAGCAAATCTATTGTCTTTAGATATACAGCATATATTGAGCACCAATCTTAGGCCTCTAGTTATGAAGCTTCGTATTTACCTGCATTCACCGGCCCAATACTCTCGCCTAAGCTCGCCTAACAACGCCGCCGCGGACCTGAATACGTTTGCCAAAGTTATCAAGAAAACTGTCAAGAAGCCGCGCACCAAGTACGGTGCGATGAGCAGCGGACTGTTGTTAACTGACAGTCATCGATCTTGCTGCTCTTCTTCGCAGCTTTCTTGCTAGCCTGTCACTATACTATACTGTTTTACCCCCTAAACTGCTGCTCACGGACCCCACCGCAACTAAAATAAACTTATTAACCCCTAAACCGCCGCTCCTGGACCCCTCCGCAACTATAATAAATATATTAACCCCTAAACCGCCGCTCCTGGACCCCGCCGCCACTATTATAAATATATGAACCACTAAACCACCACTCCCGGACCCTACCACCACCTACATTATACCTATTAACCCCTAATCTGCCACCCCCTATACTGCCGCCACCTACATAAAGTTATTAACCCTTATCCTGCCGATCCTGGACCCCTCTACAATGAAATTAAATGTTTAACCACTACACCGCCACACCGGGAGCCCTCCGCCACCTACATTACATTCATTAACCCCTATCCTGCCCCCCCACACCGCCGCCACCTACAGCACATTAATTAACCCTTAATCTACCCCCCCTACACCGCCGCCACTATATTAAATGAATTAACCCCTAAACCTAAGTCTAACCCTAACCCTAACACCCATTAACTTAAATATTATTTAAATTAATCTAAATAAATATTCCTATAATTAACTACATTATTCCTATTTAAAACTAAATACTTACCTGTAAAATAAACCCTAAGGCCTAGATTTGGAATTTGGCGGTAGCCGTGAAAACCAGCGTTAGAGGCTCCTAACACTGGTTTTAGGCTACCGCCGGTATTTGGAGTCGTTAAAAAAAGGGTCTAACGCTCACTTTTCAGCCACGACTTTTCCATACCGCAGATCCCCTTACGTCAATTGCGTATCCTATCTTTTCAATGGGATCTTTCTAACTCCGGTATTTAGAGTCATGTCTGAAGTGAGCGTTAGAAATCTAACGACAAAACTCTAGCCGCAGAAAAAAGTCAGGAGTTAAGAGCTTTCTGGGCTAACGCCGGTTTATAAAGCTCTTAACTACTGTGCCCTAAAGTACACTAACACCCATAAACTACCTATGTACCCCTAAACCGAGGTCCCCCCACATCGCCGCCACTCGATTAAATTTTTTTAACCACTAATCTGCCGACCGCCACCTACGTTATACTTATGTACCCTTAATCTGCTGCCCCTAACACCGCCGACCACTATATTATATTTATTAACCCCTAACCTGCCCCCCACAACGTCGCTGCTACCTACCTACACTTATTAACCCCTAATCTGCCGACCGCAAAGCTCCACCACCTACGTTATCCTTATGTACCCCTAATCTGCTGCCCCTAACACCGCCGACCCCTATATTATATTTATTAACCCCTAACCTGCCCCCCACAACGTCGCAGCCAGCTACCTACAATAATTAACCCCTAATCTGCCGACCGGAGCTCACCGCTATTCTAATAAATTTTTTAACCCCTAAAGCTAATTCTAACCCTAACACCCTCCTAAGTTAAATATAATTTTATTCTAACGAAATAAATTAACTCTTATTAAATAACGTATTCCTATTTAAAGCTAAATACTTACCTGTAAAATAAATCCTAATATAGCTACAATATAAATTATAATTATATTATAGCTATTTTAGGATTTATATTTATTTAAGAACTATTTAATAGTTACCTAGTTAAAATAAGTACAAAATTACCTGTAAAATAAATCCTAACCTAAGTTACAATTAAACCTAACACTATACTATCATTAAATTAATTAAATAAAATATCTACAATTACCTACAATTAAACCTAACACTACACTATCAATACATTAATTAAATACAATACCTACAAATAACTACAATGAAATAAACTAACTAAAGTACAAAAAATAAAAAAGAACTAAGTTACAAAAGATAAAAAAATATTTACAAACATTAGAAATATATTACAACAATTTTAAACTAATTACACCTACTCTAAGCCCCCTAATAAAATAACAAAGCCCCCCAAAATAAAAAAATGCCCTACCCTATTCTAAATTACTAAAGTTCAAAGCTCTTTTACCTTGCCAGCCCTGAACAGGGCCCTTTGCGGGGCATGCTCCAAGAAGTTCAGCTCTTTTGCCTGTAAAAAAAAACATACAATACCCCCCCCAACATTACAACCCACCACCCACATACCCCTAATCTAACCCAAACCCCCCTTAAATAAACCTAACACTAAGCCCCTGAAGATCTCCCTACCTTGAGTCGTCTTCACCCAGCCGATTCCATCAGCCAATCAGAATCAAGTTCAATCCGATTGGCTGATTGGATCAGCCAATCGGATTGAACTTGATTCTGATTGGCTGATGGAATCAGCCAATCAGAATATTCCTACCTTAATTCCGATAGGCTGATAGAATCCTATCAGCCAATCGGAATTCGAGGGACGCCATCTTGGATGACGTCATTTAAAGGAACCGTCATTCGTCGTTCAGTCGTCGGCCAGGATGGATGTTCCGCGTCAGTTCTAAATTGCATAGAACCCTTAGCGACTTCAATAAGAAATTCACCAGACATCACAGGTGTTCAAATTAGGTAAATCAACCATAAAATAACATTATTCGCGGATGACATCTTACTCACCCACACTAGGCCACTGATCTCCTTACCTAACCTATACAACACCATAAATACTTATCTCAGGTTACAAAACCTTGACAAATGTGAGTCCCTCCCAATACCCATGCCACAACACACTGTCAAATTTATTGAGGCTAATTTCAATATTAAATGGGCAAAAGTTGGCATCCAATACTTGGGAATGTGGTTAACCCCATATTCTTCACAGCTTTACCAATCAAATTTCTGTCCCTTGTATAAAACAATTAGATCTGAAATTCTCAAATGGCAGAAACTCAAGATATCTTTGTATGGAAAGATCTTGATTATTAAGATGAACATCCTGCCGAGAATCCTATATTTATTTAGGGCACTTCCAATTAAAGTTCCCAAACAGGACCTTGACTCAATCCAATCGGTTATTCATGGCTTTCTAAGAGACAAAAAGCATGCCAGAATCCCATTTCACGCTCTAACTCATCATAGAGAGTTGGATGGGGTGGGGGTCCCAAACCTTTCAACATATTTTAAAGCCTCTAGGATAGCCCAAATTACCATGTTTGGTAGGAAAATTAAAGATGTGGTATGGGCTACTTTAGAGGCCTATATGGCTGATCTTAGTTCTCCAGACGATGTTCTAAGGAATAACACTGAGAGACTAGGGGGACAAGACATACGCTGTCATGTCCTGTTTTTATATTTGCTGTAATACCCCTTTAAGACTTTGCTATTGTTAGATGTTGTTTTTAGAGGGAGACCATGTCAGTCAGGGCTTAGCCTGGAACACACCTTATCAGCTGGAACTGAATGTATTTGATGAGGATATCCACGAGAATAGAATTCAGACCACGCAGAAATTATCTAAAACTATTATGTTTATTGAAAGACGCAAAACATGTCTTATAGCCAACAATTACAGCATACAGGGTTAACATGATGACACGTTATGACCGCGTCATATCATACCATATTTCATGAACAAAAGAAGCTTATTGAAATATATGAGAGAAAGAGGAGTATGAAGGAGTGTTTCTTATAACAGTAGCGAAAATACATCTGTGCCGATATTTCAGCCTAAAGCAAGGTTGTTTGGGCCTCTTACTTAGATAATGGACTTCCAGGCGCGTTGCCAGGAACCTTTGCAAGGCCAATAATTCTAATACAATTCTTACTAACATCAGCATATTTCTCACTACATAATAACTGCTATAATAAAAGATTCATTAGACAAGATGGATGCCTAAGACAAAATGGCGGCCAAGAACAAGATGGCGCTAGTCATGCTAACAATTCCTAACATACCACCCTTTTATTCTAACAGAATAACACAAAAATAGAAAACTACAGAAAACGGGGAAAGCCTTTAACAACAATATAAGTCTAATAGTACGGTAATGTGAATCTATGTGAGAATACTATAGAGAAAAGATATTCACATGTAGTGGTATAATTCTATAGGCTAATAGGGCACAATTTGTCACTACACATTGGTGTGGCCTCTCCAATACTCTCTGTCTACCTCCCAGCATCCCCAAACTACTGGTCTATCTGCACAAAGACCCAACCAGCCCCCTATCTACCCCCAAACAACGCTGCATCTTTTATTTCTCCACCTGCATTGTTAGCACCCCCCAATATGTCCAACAGTCCCTTGCTCAGTACATTCTCCACAGTAAAGCATGACATGGGAACAGCACAAATGTCTCTAGGTGGCCTCTGAACACTTTAAGAACAGTCTTTGTCCTCTTAGAGCACTCCACCTTCCTCAGACACTTTGCTTTAATACAGTTAATTTGCAGTAGGGATGCTTATCCAGTGTTCTTCTGCAGGTAGATGCTGGAAGTCTGATGGTTTGTTCATGGGGTAGACAAGGTAGCCAGTTGATCCCCATAGCAAGCAGACACTCGAGTCAGAAGGAGTCTAAGAAGGAAACAAAACAGCACAAGATGAGCACACACCCTGATACAATCACAATTATGTCCAAATAAAACTTCTTTCATCTTTTTTTTTTGTAAGCATCACAATTCCTTTAGCTTAACTTATCCTATGTAATTTAAAACCAGAAAAACATAGTGGATATATAATACAAACTAATTACATTCATTATACTTTTACAGAGAATAATTCCCAACTTCTCTATACAATTTAAATGATACTTCATGAATACTAAGCAAGTGAAAACTGCTAGATTTCATCAAGAGACTGAATGGCTATGCTAAAACTTATGCTAAGTTCTGCCCTGTAAAAAGAATGAAAAAATAAAACAGTCAATAAAAATATTTTCTCTAAAATGAATTTCTTTACACTTTCTCTTAGAACTACTAAACCAAATAACCTAGTGTTGCTTTATTCTGCAAACCTACTATCTGTAATGTTTATAATTCTCCAACTATGGTCTTTATAGTCAACAATCTCATCTGATATAAACAATACTAGTTTACTAATTATTTTATGCAACCTAAATTCTCTCACACACTCCTGTATGAGGAAAGAATACAATCATAACATCATTTAAAACTACAAAATCTTTTAAAGGTAAACACATCTTTATGGTAAGATGATTCCTTCCATTGACAGACATCTGGAATTACAAAATTCAAATTGCAGATACCATACCAATTAATAAAAGGGAAAAATACATGTGGTATGGACTACTTTAGAGGCCTATATGGCTGATCTTAGTTCTCCAGAAGATGTTCTATGGAATAACACTGAGAGACTAGGGGGACAAGACATACGCTGTCATGTCCTGTTTTTATATTTGCTGTAATACCCCTTTAAGACTTTGCTATAAATGTAACTTTCACCTGCAGACAGGTACTTAGTAATTTGAATCCAGATGAGACTGTCTCTGCAGCCTCACACATTCAGCTTGCTTTACAAGCTCCTAGCAAGTATTCTATTCCACCTTTCTTTTCTCCGTAGAAGGAATCAACTACATCACAGAAATTCAGGTTACATTTTCCTAAAAAGATATATTTACTGAATCAGCAAATCTATTGTCTTTAGATATACTGCATATATTGAGCACCAATCTTAGGCCTCTAATTATGAAGTAATACAGAAGGTGCGGACAGTCCGTACATAAAATCAAAAAACTTTATTATGCAAATGCGTTAAAATTCAGGAACAAGCAGGTATATACAGAGTAGGTGTATCACATAAGCTGGCTTACGCGTTTCGGCGTTAGCCGTAGTCATAGCCGTGGCTTGTGATGCGGTGAAGCCAAGATTTGACAAACTTTGTATTGGATGTTTTGACCTACATAGTTGGTATATTGATAGGTCGTAAAGATACTCCCCATTCCTTTTCACTATTTTCTCTAATTATGAAGCTCCATATTTACCTGCATTCGCCGGCCCAATACGCTCGCCTAAGCTCGCCTAACAACGCCGCCACGGACATGAATACATTTGTCAAAGTTATCAAGAAAGCTGTCAAGAAGCTGCGCACCAAGTACGGTGCGATGAGCAGCGGACTGTTGTTAACTGACAGTCATCTATCTCGCTGCTCATCGGCTTCTTCACAGCTTTCTTGCTAGCCTGTCACTATACTATACTGTTTTACCCACTAAACCGCCACTCACGGACCCTGCCGCAACTAAATAAACTTACTAACCCCTAAACCGCCGCTCTTGGACCCCTCCACAACTGTAATAAATATATTAACCCCTAAACCGCCGCTCCCAGACCCGGCCGCCAGTATAATAAATATATGAACCCCTAAACCGCCGCTCCCGGACCCCACCGCTACCTACATTATACCTATTAAACCCTAATCTGCCTTAAAAGGGCCTTTTGCGGGGCATTGACCCAAAGTAATCAGCTCTTTTACCTGTAAATAAATAAATACAATACCCCCCCAACATTACAACCCACCACCCACACACCCCTACTCTAAAACCCACCAGATCCCCCCTTAAGAAAACCTAACACTACCCCCTTGAAGATCACCCTACCTTGAGCCATCTTCACCCAGCCGGGCACAAGCGGTCATCTGATCCGTCGAGAAGTCTTCATCAAATCCGGGCAGAAGAGGTCCTCCAAGCGGCAGATGTCTTCATCCAAGTGGCATCTTCTATCTTCAATCAACCAGAGCGGAGCGGAGCCATCTTGAATCTAGCTGATGCGGAGCCATCCTCTTCTTCCGATATCCTAACACTGAATGAAGATTCCTTTAAATGACGTCATCCAAGATGGCGTCCCTCGAATTCCGAATGCGAATTAGAATGCAAGGTCAATTTTATTGGCTGATTACTTCAGCCAATCGGATTTTTCCTACCCTAATTCTGATTGGCTGATAGAATCCTATCAGCCAATCGGAATTCGAGGGACGCCATCTTGGATGACGTCATTTAAAGGAACCTTCATTCAGTGTTAGAACATCGGAAGAAGAAGATGGCTCTGTATCGGCTGGATTCAAGATGGCTCCGCTCCGGTTGATTGAAGATAGAAGATGCCGCTTGGATGAAGACATCTGCTGCTTGAAGGACCTCTTCTGCTCGGATTCGATGAAGACTTCTGGACGGATCGGATGACTGCTTGGGCCCGGCTGGGTGAAGACGACTCAAGGTAGGGTGATCTTCAATTGGGTAGTGTTAGGTTTTTTAAGGGGGATTGGGAGGTTTTAGAGTAGGGGTGTGTGGGTGGTGGGTTGTAATGTTGGGGGGGTATTGTATTTTTTTTTTTTACAGGTAAAAGAGCTGATTACTTTGGGGCAATGCCCCGCAAAAAGCCCTTTTAAGGGCTAGTTGTAATTTAGTTTAGGGTAAGGAATTTTATTATTTTGGGGGGCTTTTTTATTTTATTAGGGTGCTTATATTAGGTGTAATTTGTTTAAAATACTATTTTTTTTATTTTCTGTAATTTAGATTTTTTTTTTTGTACTTTAGTTATTTTTAGTTAATTTTATTTAATGTTAGGTAATTGTAGTTTTAATTTAATTTATTTAATGATAGTGTAGTGTTAGGTGCAATTGTAACTTAGGTTAGGATTTATTTTACAGGTAATTTTGTATTTATTTTAGCTACGTAGTGATTAAATAGTTAATAACTATTTAATAACTATTGTACCTAGTTAAAATAAATACAAAGTTGACTATAAAATAAAAATAAACCCTAAAATAGCTACAATGTAATTATTAATTATATTGTAGCTATCTTAGGGTTTATTTTACAGGTAAATATTTAGTTTTAAATAGGAATAATGTAGTTAATTATAGGAATATTTATTTAGATTAATTTAAATAATATTTAAGTTAGAGGGGTGTTAGAGTTAGGGTTAGACTTAGGTTTAGGGGCTAATTTATTTAATATATTGGCGACGGTGTAGGGGGGGTAGATTAGGGGCTAATCATTGTAATGTAGGTGGCGGCGGTGTAGGGGGGGCAAGATAGGGGTTAATAAATGTAATGTAGGTGGCGGAGCGCTCCAGGTGCGGCGGTTTAGGGGTTAAACAATTAATTTATTTGCAGCGGGGTCCGGGATCGGCAGGATAGGGGTTAATAACTTTATGTAGGTGATTAGGGGTTAATAGGTATAATGTAGGTGGCAGTGGGGTCCGGGAGCAGCGGTTTAGGGGTTCATATATTTATTATAGTTGCTGCGGGGTCTGGGAGTGGCGGTTTAGGGGTTAATAAGTATAAAGTAGGCGGCGGCGGTGTAGGGGGGACAGATTAAGTTTACACTCGGGGTACATGTTAGGGTGTTAGGTGCAGACACTTCCCATAGGAATCAATGGGATATCGGGCAGCAGCGAACATGAGCTCTCGCTGCTGTCAGACTCCCATTGATTCCTATGGGATCCGCCGCCTCCAGGGCGGCAGATTGAAAACCAGGTACGCTGGCCCGGAATAGTGGCGAGCGTACCTGCTAGTTCTTTGATAACTAGCAAAAGTAGTCAGATTGTGCCGAACTTGCGTTCGGAACATCTGTAGTGACGCAAGCATCGATCTGTGTCGGACTGAGTCCGGCGGATCGTATGTTACGTCACTATATTCTACTTTTGCCGGTCTGTAGGGCTTCATAACTACAGCGAATCAGCCTCGCCACAAATACGCTGTGGAATTCCAGCGTATTTGCGGTTGACGACTTGATAACTAGAGGCATTAGCCTTTACCTCTGCTGTAATACTATTCCGGCTCACCCCAGCTTGTGACTCCACATCAGAGAAAGAGGTAAAGATACGATTTATCTTAGCACCAATCTGTTTTGTTCCGGATTGTTTTCTGCATTTTTTGCAAACAAACCAAACAAGCTGTTTGGCTGTCAACTCCTGCATAACACTACAGGTTTCACAGACTGCCTAGCAATCAATCTAGGTTGTATGCTGCCAAAAGTAATCTGATACCTCTAGTAATCTTTCTCAAATCTGTTTCTATGTATCAGCTCTTACAGGATATAAACTACCTAGATATTTGTTCTGCAGATGTGATGAACATCAGAAATAATTTAAGTGTGTGATAATTTTACACTTATTTGGGAGACTATCAGCCAGATTAGGAGTTTTGCATTATGAGTGGCTCGCTAATAACTTGCAAGTTATTTCCACCGCTCACCTTTAATAGCGCTGCTTTTACAGGTTTGCAAAAACCCGGCGTTTGCGAGCGATATGGCTGTGTTGAGCTCAATACCGCACACAAATTTCAGCGCTGCTTTGAGCTGCTGTTATGTGCTCGTGACGATTTCCCCATAGACATCAATGGGGAGAGCCGGCTAAAAAAAACCTAACACCTGCAATCACGGAGCGTAAAGCTCCGTAATGCATACCCATTGATGTCTATGGGGAAAGAAAATTTATGTTTAAACCTAACATCCTAACATAAACCCTGAGTCTAAACACCCCTAATCTGCTGCCCCTGACAACGCCGACACCTACATTACACTTAATAACCCCTAATCTGCCGCCCCAATGTCGCCCCACCTACATAAATTAATTAACCCCTAATCTGCCGCCCCCAATGTAGCCGCCACCTACCTACACTTATTAACCCCTAATCTGCCGCCCCCAATGTCACAGCCGCCACTATACTAAAGTTATTAACTCTTAAACCTCTGGCCTCCCACATCACTAACACTAAATAAATATATTAACCCATAAACAACCCTAAATCGAACCCTAACCCTAACACCCCTTACTTTAACATAATTAAAGTAATTCTAAATAAAACCTACTATTAATAACTAAATAATTCCTATTTAAAAAGAAATACGTACCTGTAAAATAAACCCTAAGCTAGCTACAATACAACTAATAGTTACATTGTATTTATTTTAGGTTTTATTTTTATTTCACAGGTAATTTTGTATTAATTTAACTAGGTAGACTAGTTAGTAAATAGTTATTAACTATTTACTAACTACCTAGCTAAAATAAATACGTTACCTGTAAAATAAAACCTGAGTTATACTAACACTTAACATTACAATAAAATTAAATTAAATTAAAAAAAATAAAATTTTCTAAATTAAAAAAATAAATAAACGCTAAATTACACAATATAAAAAAAGAAATGATCAAAAATAAAAACGAATTACTCCAATTCCAATCACCCTATCAAAATAAAAAAGCCCCCCCAAAATAAAAAAACAGCCTACAGTAAACTACCAATAGCCCTTAAAAGGGCCTTTTGCAGGGCATTGCCCCAAATAAATCAGCTCTTTTACCTGTAAAAAAAAAATACAAACAACCCCCCAACAGTAAAACCCACCACCCACACAAACAACCCCCCAAATAAAATCCTATCTAAATAAACCTAAGCTCCCCATTGCCCTGAAAAGGGCATTTGGATGTGCATTGCCCTTAAAAGGGCATTTAGCTCTTTTACATTGCCCAAAACCCTAAGCTAAAAATAAAACCCACCCAATAAACCCTTAAAAAAAACCTAACACTATCCCACAAAAATCCACTTACAGTTTTGGAAGACCGGATCCTCATCCAGCCGGGAGAAGTCTTCATCCAAGCGGCAAGAAGTCCGCAGTGAAGCCGGGAGAAGTCTTCATCCAAGTGGCAAGAAGTCGTCCTCCAGTTTTCAACCAGACAGCATCTTCTATCTTCATCCTTCTGACGCGGAGCGGCTCCATCTTCAAGACATCCGGTGCGGAGCATCCTCTTCATACGGTCCCAGCCATACACTGAAGGTTCCCTTTAAGGGACGTCATCCAAGATAGCATCCCTTGAATTCCGATTGGCTGATAGAAAAATCTTATTGGCTGATGCAATCAGTCAATGGGATTGAGCTTGCATTCTATTGGCTGTTACAATCAGCCAATAGAATGCAAGCTAAATCCTATTGGCTGATTGCATCAGCCAATAGGATTAAAGCTCAATCCTTTTGGCTGATTGTATCAGCCAATAGGATTTTTTTTCCTTTAATTCCGATTAGCTGATAGAATTCTTGGATGACGTCCCTTACAGGGAACCTTCAGTGTATGGCTAGGACCGTATGAAGAGGATGCTCCGTGCCGGATGTCTGGAAGATGGAGCCGCTCCGTGTCGGAAGGATGAAGATAGAAGATGCCGTCTGGATGAAGACTTTTGCCCGCCTGGAGGACGATTTTTTGCCGCTTGGGTGAAGACTTCTCCCGGCTTCGTTGAGGACTTCTTGCTGCTTGGATGAAGACTTCTCCCAGCTGAATGAAGATGGATGTCCGGTCTTCCAAAACTGTAAGTGGATCTTCGGGGTTAGTGTTAGGATTTTTTTAAGGGTTTATTGGGTGGATTTTATTTTTAGCTTAGGGTTTTCGGCAATGTAAAAGAGCTAAATGCCCTTTTTAGGGCAATGCCCATCCAAATGCCCTTTGGGCAATGGGGAGCTTATGTTTATTTAGATATGATTTTATTTGGGGGGTTGGTTGTGTGGGTGGTGGGTTTGACTGTTGGGGGGTTGTTTGTATTGTATTTTTATTTACAGGTAAAAGAGCTGATTTCTTTTGGGCAATGCCCCGCAAAAGGCCCTTTTAAGGGCTATTGGCAGTTTAGTGTAGGCTAGGGGTTTTATTATTATTTTTTTTGGGGGGGGGGCTTTTTTATTTTGATAGGGCTATTAATAACTATTTACTAACTAGTCTACCTAGTTAAAAAAATGCAAACTTACCTGTGAAATAGAAATAAAACATAAGCTATATACAATGTAACTATTAGTTATATTATAGCTAGCTTAGGTTTTATTTTACAGGTAAGTATTTATTTAGTTTTAAATAGGAATAATTTAGGTATTAATTGTATTTTTTATTTGGAATTATTTTAATTAGGTTAAAGTTAGTGGGTGTTAGGGTTAGGGTTACGTTAGGGTTAGGTTTAGACTTAGGGTTAGGTTTAGGGTTTAATAACTTTAGTAAAGTAGCGGCGACATTGGGGGCAGCAGATTAGGGGTTAATGAGTGTAGTTAGGTGGCATCGATTTTGGGGGCAGCAGATTAGGGGTTAATAACAGTAATGTAGGTTGCGGCGATGTTAGGGACAGCAGATAAGGGGTTAATAAGTGTATGTAGGTAGTGACGACATTGGAGGCAGCAGATTAGGGATTAATAATATTTAACTAGTGTTTGCAATGCAGGAGTGCAGCGGTTTAGGGGTTAATATGTTTATTATAGTGGCGGCGATGTCCGGAGCGGCACATTAGGGGTCAATCATTTTATTGTTTGTGATGCGGGAGGACCTTGGTTTAGGGGTTAATAGGTAGTTTATGGGTGTTAGTGTACTTTGTAGCAGTTTTGTTATGAGTTGTATGGTACAGCTCTGTAACGTAAAACTCATAACTACTGACTTTCAGGTGGCGGTACAGATCTTGTAGTTATAGGCTGTACCGCTCACTTTTTGGCCGGACAGGCAAACTCGTAATACCATCGCTATGGAAGTAGAAGAATACGTTGCGTGACGGCCAAAAAGGTGTGCGGTACAGCTATACCTATAACACCTGTAATACCAGTGGTAGTGAAAAAGCAGCGTTATGAGCCATAACGCAAAACTCGTAATCTAGCTGTTTGTTTCCAAACATTCTACATCACTTTATTAATTCAGTTCTGACTTATCAAATTACTTCCCAATAGTAGTTATCTAGTCGATAGTTATACATTCACCATTTAAAGATATATTACCTTGATAATGTAGTTCTGCAGTTGTGGTCCTTCAAATAATTTGGTGTCAATCTTTACATACGTAATTACTAAACTTTCCATACAACAGTGGAAATCCATTACTGAAAAGATGTCCCTCATGCCTACCCAATCCTTAATACCTCTGTTGAAATATTTAATACATACAGGGAACCTTCAGTGTATGGCTAGGACCGTATGAAGAGGATGCTCCGTGCCGGATGTCTGGAAGATGGAGCCGCTCCGTGTCGGAAGGATGAAGATAGAAGATGCCGTCTGGATGAAGACTTTTGCCCGCCTGGAGGACGATTTCTTGCCGCTTGGATGAAGACTTCTCCCGGCTTCGTTGAGGACTTCTTGCTGCTTGGATGAAGACTTCTCCCAGCTGAATGAAGATGGATGTCCGGTCTTCCAAAACTGTAAGTGGATCTTCGGGGTTAGTGTTAGGATTTTTTTAAGGGTTTATTGGGTGGATTTTATTTTTAGCTTAGGGTTTTCGGCAATGTAAAAGAGCTAAATGCCCTTTTTAGGGCAATGCCCATCCAAATGCCCTTTGGGCAATGGGGAGCTTATGTTTATTTAGATATGATTTTATTTGGGGGGTTGGTTGTGTGGGTGGTGGGTTTGACTGTTGGGGGGTTGTTTGTATTGTATTTTTATTTACAGGTAAAAGAGCTGATTTCTTTTGGGCAATGCCCCGCAAAAGGCCCTTTTAAGGGCTATTGGCAGTTTAGTGTAGGCTAGGGGTTTTATTATTATTTTTTTTGGGGGGGGGGGCTTTTTTATTTTGATAGGGCTATTAATAACTATTTACTAACTAGTCTACCTAGTTAAAAAAATGCAAACTTACCTGTGAAATAGAAATAAAACATAAGCTATATACAATGTAACTATTAGTTATATTATAGCTAGCTTAGGTTTTATTTTACAGGTAAGTATTTATTTAGTTTTAAATAGGAATAATTTAGGTATTAATTGTATTTTTTATTTGGAATTATTTTAATTAGGTTAAAGTTAGTGGGTGTTAGGGTTAGGGTTACGTTAGGGTTAGGTTTAGACTTAGGGTTAGGTTTAGGGTTTAATAACTTTAGTAAAGTAGCGGCGACATTGGGGGCAGCAGATTAGGGGTTAATGAGTGTAGTTAGGTGGCATCGATTTTGGGGGCAGCAGATTAGGGGTTAATAACAGTAATGTAGGTTGCGGCGATGTTAGGGACAGCAGATAAGGGGTTAATAAGTGTATGTAGGTAGTGACGACATTGGAGGCAGCAGATTAGGGATTAATAATATTTAACTAGTGTTTGCAATGCAGGAGTGCAGCGGTTTAGGGGTTAATATGTTTATTATAGTGGCGGCGATGTCCGGAGCGGCACATTAGGGGTCAATCATTTTATTGTTTGTGATGCGGGAGGACCTTGGTTTAGGGGTTAATAGGTAGTTTATGGGTGTTAGTGTACTTTGTAGCAGTTTTGTTATGAGTTGTATGGTACAGCTCTGTAACGTAAAACTCATAACTACTGACTTTCAGGTGGCGGTACAGATCTTGTAGTTATAGGCTGTACCGCTCACTTTTTGGCCGGACAGGCAAACTCGTAATACCATCGCTATGGAAGTAGAAGAATACGTTGCGTGACGGCCAAAAAGGTGTGCGGTACAGCTATACCTATAACACCTGTAATACCAGTGGTAGTGAAAAAGCAGCGTTATGAGCCATAACGCAAAACTCGTAATCTAGCTGTTTGTTTCCAAACATTCTACATCACTTTATTAATTCAGTTCTGACTTATCAAATTACTTCCCAATAGTAGTTATCTAGTCGATAGTTATACATTCACCATTTAAAGATATATTACCTTGATAATGTAGTTCTGCAGTTGTGGTCCTTCAAATAATTTGGTGTCAATCTTTACATACGTAATTACTAAACTTTCCATACAACAGTGGAAATCCATTACTGAAAAGATGTCCCTCATGCCTACCCAATCCTTAATACCTCTGTTGAAATATTTAATACATAGAGATTATAGACCACTTATACGGATATTGGAAAACAAAGGGCTGTACAGGGTGGCTGACTTATCCACAATAACCCCATGACTTACAACCAGCTTAAACTAAAAATTGACCTTCTCCCGGTACATTGGTTCCTATACTTACAAATTACTAATGCCCTCTGTAAATTTATTGCAAATAGGGGATCATTTGCGCTGACAAGACTTGAACAAATATGTGTTCCACAAACCAGATCTAAACATATGATTTTTAAATATATATATATGTATAGCTATTACTGACAGAGTTAAGCAGCCTCTATTACAGAAATGGGAAACAGATATTGGCGAAGAGATTAAGATATTGATAAATGGAATAAAATAATGTTTAACTCCCCTAGGGGTTTAATTAGCGCGGGTATGAAAGAGAATTGTATGAAAACTGCATTTAGGTTGTACCTCACTCCTATGAAAACAACACACATAATAAAAGGGGGTACTAGGAATTGCTACAGGGGCCGCTACACAGTGGGAACTTACATATGTGGTGGGATTGCCCCAATGTCCATAAAATATGGAAAGATACCTCTAACCTGTTGAGCATTATATTAGATGAACATATCTCACTTACCACTTTGCAAGCCTTATTGAATGAAAGGTTTACCAAATTTAACTCCCACATAAATACCTTTGTAAGAATTATCTGTACCACCGTGAGAATAAGTATAGTGAAACATTGGAAATCAGGGGTCCCTTCATGGGGAGAAATCATAAACAAAATAGAGTATATATATTCTATGTGTGAACCAGCTGCACACATCCAAAACACCACAGACTCTTTCTGCAAGGTGTGGTACTACTGGTTACTCCATAAAGACAAATTGCAAACCTAATTAACACTGAATGGGGAATCCAATAATTCCACTGGTGTTTGAACTTCGAAGGGGTGGACATGATCTCTCTCTGTTTCTCAGGGTTCAATATTAATGTTTACACAGACTTTAAGCAAAACTGATGTATGTCATGACGACTTGTTGTTGTTTTTTACCTTTTTCATTTTTTTATATCCTTTTTTATGGTTATTTTTTATTGGTTTTACATTTTAAATGTCGTCTAGATAATGTGTATGCTGAATTCTCCTTGTGTTTCTGCAACATTGGAGGAACCTTTGCTTTGGAGGGTATCGAAGCCCAGCCAATGGGGCCTATTTAACAAATGTCTTGCGGACCTGACCAACAGTGCGGATCAGGTCCGCACTGTTGTTTTGGGCAATGCCCCGCAAAAGGCCGTTTTAAGGGCTATTGGCAGTTTAGTGTAGGCTAGGGGTTTTATTATTTTTTTTTGGGGGGGGGGGGGCTTTTTTATTTTGATAGGGCTATTAGATTAGGTGTAATTAGTTTAAATATTTGATAATTTCTTTTTTATTTTGTGTAACTTAGTGGGGTTTTTTATAATTTATTTAATTTTAGTGTAATGTTAGGTTTAACTGTAAGACTGGTTAGGTTTTATTTCACAGGTAAATTTGTATTTATTTTTACTAGGTAGTTATTAAATAGTTAATAACTATTTACTAACTAGTCTACCTAGTTAAAAAAAATGCAAACTTACCTGTGAAATAGAAATAAAACATAAGCTATATACAATGTAACTATTAGTTATATTATAGCTAGCTTAGGTTTTATTTTACAGGTAAGTATTTATTTAGTTTTAAATAGGAATAATTTAGGTATTAATTGTATTTTTTATTTGGAATTATTTTAATTAGGTTAAAGTTAGTGGGTGTTAGGGTTAGGGTTACGTTAGGGTTAAGTTTAGACTTAGGGTTAGGTTTAGGGTTTAATAACTTTAGTAAAGTGGCGGCGACATTGGGGGCAGCAGATTAGGGGTTAATAAGTGTAGTTAGGTGGCATCGATTTTGGGGGCAGCAGATTAGGGGTTAATAACAGTAATGTAGGTTGCGGCGATGTTAGGGACAACAGATAAGGGGTTAATAAGTGTATGTAGGTAGTGACGACATTGGAGGCAGCAGATTAGGGATTAATAATATTTAACTAGTGTTTGCAATGCAGGAGTGCGGCGGTTTAGGGGTTAATATGTTTATTATAGTGGCGGCGATGTCCGGAGCGGCACATTAGGGGTCAATAATTTTATTGTTTGTGATGCGGGAGGACCTTGGTTTAGGGGTTAATAGGTAGTTTATGGGTGTTAGTGTACTTTGTAGCAGTTTTGTTATGAGTTGTATGGTACAGCTCTGTAACGTAAAACTCATAACTACTGACTTTCAGGTGGCGGTACAGATCTTGTAGTTATAGCCTGTACCGCTCACTTTTTGGCCGGACAGGCAAACTCGTAATACCGTCGCTATGGAAGTCCCATTGAAAAAGGACTTTTTGAAAGGTGCGGTAGTTACGTTGCGTGATGGCCAAAAAGGTGTGCGGTACAGCTATACCTACAACACCTGTAATACCAGTGGTAGTGAAAAAGCAGCGTTATGAGCCATAACGCAAAACTCGTAATCTAGCTGTTTGTTTCCAAACATTCTACATCACTTTATTAATTCAGTTCTGACTTATCAAATTACTTCCCAATAGTAGTTATCTAGTCGATAGTTATACATTCACCATTTAAAGATATATTACCTTGATAAAGTAGTTCTGCAGTTGTGGTCCTTCAAATAATTTGGTGTCAATCTTTACATACGTAATTACTAAACTTTCCATACAACAGTGGAAATCCATTACTGAAAAGATGTCCCTCATGCCTACCCAATCCTTAATACCTCTGTTGAAATATTTAATACATAGAGATTATAGACCACTTATACGGATATTGGAAAACAAAGGGCTGTACAGGGTGGCTGACTTATCCACAATAACCCCATGACTTACAACCAGCTTAAACTAAAAATTGACCTTCTCCCGGTACATTGGTTCCTATACTTACAAATTACTAATGCCCTCTGTAAATTTATTGCAAATAGGGGATCATTTGCGCTGACAAGACTTGAACAAATATGTGTTCCACAAACCAGATCTAAACATATGATTTTTAAATATATATATATGTATAGCTATTACTGACAGAGTTAAGCAGCCTCTATTACAGAAATGGGAAACAGATATTGGCGAAGAGATTAAGATATTGATAAATGGAATAAAATAATGTTTAACTCCCCTAGGGGTTTAATTAGCGCGGATATGAAAGAGAATTGTATGAAAACTGCATTTAGGTTGTACCTCACTCCTATGAAAACAACACACATAATAAAAGGGGGTACTAGGAATTGCTACAGGGGCCGCAACACAGTGGGAACTTACATATGTGGTGGGATTGCCCCAATGTCCATAAAATATGGAAAGATACCTCTAACCTGTTGAGCATTATATTAGATGAACATATCTCACTTACCACTTTGCAAGCCTTATTGAATGAAAGTTTTACCAAATTTAACTCCCACATAAATACCTTTGTAAGAATTATCTGTACCACCGTGAGAATAAGTATAGTGAAACATTGGAAATCAAGGGTCCCTTCATGGGGAGAAATCATAAACAAAATAGAGTATATATATATTCTATGTGTGAACCAGCTGCACACATCCAAAACACCACAGACTCTTTCTGCAAGGTGTGGTACTACTGGTTACTCCATAAAGACAAATTGCAAACCTAATTAACACTGAATGGGGAATCCAATAATTCCACTGGTGTTTGAACTTCGAAGGGGTGGACATGATCTCTCTCTGTTTCTCAGGGTTCAATATTAATGTTTACACAGACTTTAAGCAAAACTGATGTATGTCATGACGACTTGTTGTTTTTTACCTTTTTCATTTTTTTATATCCTTTTTTATGGTTATTTTTTATTGGTTTTACATTTTAAATGTCGTCTAGATAATGTGTATGCTGAATTCTCCTTGTGTTTCTGCAACATTGGAGGAACCTTTGCTTTGGAGGGTATCGAAGCCCAGCCAATGGGGCCTATTTAACAAATGTCTTGCTGACCTGACCAACAGTGCGGATCAGGTCCGCAAGACATCGCTGAATGCGGAGAGCAATACGCTCTCGGTATTCAGCATTGCACCAGCAGCTCACAAGAGCTGCTGGTGCAACACCACCCCCTGCAGACTTGCGGCCAATGGGCTGCCAGCAGGGAGTGTCAATCAACTCCTGTCCGCCTGCTCAGAGCAGGCGGACAGGGTTATGGAGCAGCGGTCTTTGTGACCGCTGCTCCATAACTGAAGACTCGCCAGAAACACGGGCCGTCAAAATCCGTTCGGAGATTGATAGATAGGCCCCCTTAAGTAGGATTTAGTGCAAGTCTAGGTTTGGAAGTGCTTTCGGAACTCACCAATGGTCTTTATATGCTTGAGAGGTTGCTTCAGTAACATAGATAACATTCACTTTGAACCGTACACTGTTCACACAAGCTGCTTTGGCCTAACTGATTGTAGAATATAGTGTAATTTGTATTGTATTGTTAAAATGTTAAATAAAAATTATTTCAATCTAAAGTTAGGTATAGCTGGTAGATTGGCTTATACTAATAAATGTTAGTCTGTTAGAAAGTTGTACTGTGGCTGTTTTTTTTCACCCAACTAGGCTTTTATTATTAAGGGTACTAAGGAGCTTGAGCAGGGGTATACCTGAGGTTGTGCGTCATTTGTTGTGTCTGTCTTGAAGAAGTTTCTGTTTAATAACGCAGGCGTGCCTGCTGCTATCTGTGGCTCATGGCTGGACAGGCCATGGTGTGTACGGCTAAGGGTTCTCCAATATACATTAGCAGTGTGAGCTGAAAGCTCTGTTAGAGGTTCTGCGGGGCTTGTGCGGTCAAATGGTGGTTACGTTACCCGCTATAATAGTTATTATGGTTCCCTTTTGCTCTTTGACTGTTAGGCCTGCTAAATAGGCTCACCAATCTTTTTAGGAGAAAGGAGAAACAAGTGAAAACTATGACCTGATCAAGTATGTCACCTGACTTGAATCCAGTAGAACACCTTTGGGGTATTTTAAAGAGAATGGTAGAGCAACACAACCCCTCCAGCAAAGAGCAGCTGAAAAAATATATATCTGAAGAAGGGTAGAACATCTCTCCAGAAATTTGTATGACATTGGTTTCGTCCATGCCAAGGAGGATTGAGTCTGGCATCAAAATAAAGGTGGACATGCAAAGTATTGAAAAAAATAAAAGATTTGAATCTCAGCAATAAAAGGTGCACTGACTTTTGTTGAATTGATTTCCTGCTTTGGGGCCGGTATTTTTAATATAGTAAATCTAAACTTTAGGGGCCAAATTATCAAGCGCTGAATGGAGCTTGATGCCCCTTGTTTCCGGTGAGCCTTCAGACTCCATAACTGCTCATTAACTTGTCTGCCTGCTCGATCGGGCTGATTGACACCCCCTGCTAGCGGCCAATTGGCCGTGAATCTGCAGGGGGCGGTATTGCACAAGCAGTTCTGGTGAACTGCCTGTGCAATGATAAATGCCAACAGCGTATGCTGTCGGCATTTATCGATATGCAGCGGACATGATACGCTACATCTTATCATGTCCGCTCACACTTTCATAAATATGCCCCTTAGTTTTAAATTTTACATAAGAGCTAATTCACTACTGTAATAATTTATTGTGACGTTTCGGGACAAACAGCGTCCCTTCCTCTGACAAACATCAAGTGAAAAAGTGAAACATTTATAGGCCTGAAGAACCCTCCCATTCTGGGCTACCAATCAATGGAAGTCGTGTGCAAAAGAATCAGCAGCTGTGTGCACAATATAGTGTGCTGCTTTATTTATATTGATATATGATATAGCAAAAATTGAGTGAATGTATACATGTGAAATGTTATAAAAAATATTTTAAAAATAAATGTATATTCCCCTCAGTTGAAGGCGTGAATCAACCATTGTGCAAACAATACCGATCATCATAACCATAATTTAACAGCACTTGTTGCTTTCTACTCACGTGCTAATCATAACAAAGGTTCTCATAGGTTCATAGGTGCATAACAAACGTTCTCATAGGTTCAGACTCAATCCTCCCATTCTCGGGATTGGCCAGGCGGAATCCCTTAATCACGCCCTAGTTCAATAATTCCCAACATGATTACCTGTTACCTATAAACTCGTCATAGCATTTTAAGGTCATATGCCCGGATCGCAAATCAGACCCCATGGTCTCGCCATCATCACACATGTGCAGTGTCACAAAACTCTATCTCGGCAACTTACCACTATATATCCAACATGTGGCGATCACATTCTCTCTCAATGCCAGAAACAACTGGATCAAAGGATCGCAAGGCGCGTATCCATGGCAACCGCTACGTGCATACCTAAATTGCTATGCTGAAAAAGATTGCATCAAGATCCGTGAATACTGTAAGTCACACACTCCAAAACACTATTACAGCCATCCGCCGCCTTGGAGTAAACTGATGATCACAGATGATCGTCTTTCAAACATGCCCCCTCCAAGTGCACAACCGATACACTTACAATAAAATGATATATACAAAGTCAAATAAATCTCAGTTAGCAACATGTAGCAGTGTAATAGCAAAAACACCATCACATTGAAATAAATATAACCAAAATAGTGAAGCCCAAAATGTATCCATGTATCCACTCTGTGGGATCAAAATCACAAAATTAAAAATTAAACTTATATATCGAGTGAGATCATAGCTAAATATAGCTTATCAGTCATGTGTCTTATATGCTATCTGATCTTGACAAAGTGTCTTCTATATCTCCAACCGGTCAATTCATCTACATCAATTGTGCAGAGAGTGACCGCATACATTTAGTAACCTTATCTCACCCATAACTGAGGACATCCTAAAGTTATTGTTCATCAAATCTAGAGATATCAGGACCGGACCAATGGGTATACATATCCCAATTGTTACAAACTATCCTACGGGAGGCAGACATCATTCAACAAAAAATCATTCAACTGGGGGGACTACCATCACATCAGTGTCGTGTAAATGTAATCAAATCAGTGGAAACACATATAAACAAATGTAGACAAAACATGAATAAAAACCTCATATCACATATCTCACATGATGTAAAAATATTTAAAAATGCCACCATTAGTATACAGACGTCTAGCATTACTATATTTCATAAAACCAATATACAGTTGGACAAAATCAATGCCAATGCAAATGCATGTAAAGAAATCATGAGGAACATAGCTGTTGTGAAAATCATATATATCTCAATAGTCAGATATTCAAAAAAACTACATTGATAAATCAATGGACCCACATTGTACCTATATGAAAAGATGAGTTAGCATGTTGAATATTAAATAATATGGAGAGATAGACTCTCAGAAAATATAGACTCTCAGAAAAAATTGGAAAGATAGACTCTCAGAAAAAATTAGAAAAAATTAGAAAAAATTGGAAAGATGGACTCTCGCATACAGTTTGAACCAGGGTAGGTGTTCCATCTATGTTCATAAGATGAACTGCCAACCAGTTTGGACATTGAGACCCCTTGGAACAAGGGTACACAGTTCATGTATCCATCTAGCCTCTTTTTGTAGGAGCATTTTGGCTCTATTGCCTCCCCTTCTTGGGATCGGTACATGATCGATAATCCTAAAGCGTAAATCACTCACAGTATGCCTAGCCTCCAAGAAGTGGCGGGTCACTGGTTGTTCGGATTTGCCCATCTTCAGGGCTGTCCTAATGCTGGATTGATGGTTCGCCATCCTTATTCTGGCATCATCATTCTTTTACTGCTTTTGCGATATGATGTTGGTCTGGCCTATAGGAGGTAATGAACGTGAGCTGTGGGGCCATCGTAGGTTTTTGGATATTCTGTACCTCTTGTAGCTGTAATACTTGCTCCTGCTTTTCCCATAGTTCTTTCTTCTGATATCCACGTTGTATGAATCTTTGTGTCATCTCAGATAGCTGTATCTTACATTTATTTCATTCGTATTATTCCTAATCACATGCTGGAATTGCGCTTTTGGAATATTTCAAATCAAGGCTGGTTGGTGACAGCTTCTTGCATGTAAGATCGAGTTACAATCAGTGTTTTTCCTGAAAAGGGTAGTACCCAATCTATCTTGTATCTTAAACACCCTTACATCCAGATAGTCCTCTGAATCAGAATTAACAGTATACTGAAATCTAATGGTGCTTTCTATCCCATTCAGCGTATCAATCCATACGTGTAACGCTGTTTCACCATCTTGCCGGATTAAGAACAGGTCATCTATGTATCGACAATAGAATTTAATGGATTGTAATTCATGAACCTTCATCTGTGTAGACTCATACTCAGCCATAAAGAGATTGGCCAGCGATGGGGCCATATTTGACCCCATCGCTGTCCCAGCTATTTGCAGATAAAAAGTATTCTCAAAATGAAAAATTATTCCTGAGGCATATGGTAAGCTGATCTCTCAGTACATCTTTGTGTGGACCCACATAGGGCACCTGTCTAAGGTGATTAGTAACTGCTGCTATTCCAAGCTTATGTGGTATCACGGTATACAAACTGCATATGTCCAAAGTCACCAACAGATCGGTAGATTTAATGTCTGTTAATTGGGTGATTAATTGAATAAAGGCCGTAGAATCCTGGAGATAAGATTTCATTTGCTACACCAAAGGTTGTAGGTGATAATCCAGAAATTCAGCCAATGGCTGTAATAATGATCCCCTGGCTGAGACTATTGGTCTTCCTGGGGGCTGAACTGTGTCCTTGTGAATCTTGGGTAATGTATATAGTATAGGTGTTATAGGAAAGTCTCTTTTCAAAAAGCAATATTCCTGCTGAGTGATCACCACAGTTTCCATCCACCCCAGTAGTTTCTGGTCAATAAATCTCTTTAACTGGTGAGTAGGGTCACTTTGTAGAATTGTGTACGTAGTCAGGTCTGATACTTGTCTAAGAATCTCCATTCTATATTGGCTTAAATGCATCACCACGACGGCTCTGCCTTTGTCAGCTGGACGTATCACTATGGACGTATCATCTCTCAATGTCTTAAGTGCTCGTCTTTCCTCCTTTGTTAAATTGTCACTAAACCTCTCAGGTGTGATGTCCTGTGAGAACTGTGTCAAATAATTTGTGAATATAGTGATTGATGGATTCTGGGACTTACGATCAAATGTTCCTGTGGTCCTGAATCTGGTGTGATCCTCTGACTCTAATTTAAAATACTCTTTTAGGCTTAAATTTCTCCCGAACTTCTGGATGTCAATGTACGTATTGAACTGGTTCATTTTTGTGGTGGGTACATAGGATAACTCTTTATTCAATAAAGACATCTCTGATTCGGTGAGGGATCTTGAACTGATGTTGAATACATTACATACTACCTTCTCTGGATCAGGGGCGGCGGGACATGCTCCCCCCTCCTCGTATGTGGCATGTGCCCCGACCTAAAAAACGATTAGAGGTAGTATATGTCGCCACTGATGGTGCAACTATTGCTCCCCCTCTTCTATCATCCCAATTTTGTCCCCTCTCGGCACCTCTGGATCTTGTGGGGATACCCCTGTAGGTGGATACCCCACCTTGGGCAGAGCTTCTGGATCTGAGCTGTCACCAGAACTGGTGTCAATGGTATTTATACTTTTCTTGGTGAATTTTCTCTCTCTCCTTGGTCTGAAATTCTTTCTTTCATCTGGGGATAGCATCCAACGATAGACACTTTATATGTGTAATCTTGGCTGACTGTTGATGATGTCGACCTCCCGTAGGATAGTTTGTAACAATTGGGATATGTATACTCATTGGTCTGGTCCTGATATCTCTAGATTTGATGAACGATAACTTTTGGATGTCCTGGGTTATGGGTGAGATAAGGTTAATAGATGTATGTGGTCACTCTCTGCACAAATGATGTAGATGGATTGACCGGTTGGAGATATAGAAGACACTTTGTCAAGATCAGATAGCATATAAGATACATGACTAATAAGCTATATTTAGCTATGATCTCACTCAATATATAAGTTTAATTTTTAATTTTGTGATTTTGATCCCACAGAGTGGATACATGGATACATTTTGGGCTTCACTATTTTGGTTATATTTATTTCAATGTGATGGTGTTTTTGCTATTACACTGTTACATGTTGCTAACTGAGATTTATGTGACTTTGTATATATAATTTTATTGTAAGTGTATCGGGTTGTGCACTTGGTTACTCTGGTTACGTAGTTTGTGAAGTTTTGCCCTATTGGCTGTTGTCCTTATGGAGGGTGCTTGTTTGACAGACGAGAGTCTGGGATCATCAGTGTACACCAAGGCGGCGGATTGCTGTAATAGTGTTTTGGAGTGTGTGACTTATAGTATGCACGGATCTTGATGCAATCTTTTTCAGGGACTGCAGCATAGCAATGTAGGTATGCGCGTAGCGGTTGCCATGGATATGCGCCTTGTGATCCTTTGTTCCAGTTGTTTCTGGCGTTGAGAGAGAATGCGATTGCCACAGTTTGGTTATATAGTGGTAAGTTGCCAAGATAGAGTTTTGTGACACTGCACATGTGTGATGATGGCAAGACCATGGGGTCTGATTTGCGATCCAGGTATATGACCTTAAAATGCTATGACGGGTTTATAGGTAACAGGTAATCATGTTGGGAATTATTGAACAAGGGAGTGATTAAGGGATTCCACCTGGCCAATCCCAAGAATGGGAGGAATGAGTCTGAACCTATGAGAACGTTTGTTATGCACCTATGAACCTATGAGAATGTTTGTTATGATTACCACATGAGTAGAAAGCAACAAGTGCTGTTAAATTATGATTATGACAATCGGTATTGTTTGCACAATGGTTGATTCACGCCTTCAACTCAGGGGAATATACGTTTATTTTTAAAATATTTTTAAAACATTTAGCATGTATACATTCACTCAATTTTTGCTATATCATATATCAATATAAATAAAGCAGCACACTATATATGTGCACATGGCTGCTGATTCTTTTGCACATGGCTTCCATTGATTGGTAGCCCAGAATGGGAGGGTTCTTCAGGCCTATAAATGTTTCACTTTTGCACTTGATGTTTGTCAGAGGAAGGGACGCTGTTTGTCCCAAAACGTCACAATAAATTTTTGGTTTGTCACTGAGAGTGCTTAATTTTCTCCTTCATTCTATATACTTGATCAAAGCACTGTGGCAAGTTGGTATTAGCTGATGAGAGTGCATATACTATACACCTTGGATCTATTATACAGCAGTACAGTGCACCCATACTGAGGCTGTCTTAGCCTGTTTTACTCTCCATTTTATCTTTACCTCATTTATTACCATCATAACAGAATTGGACACTGAAGCCGCTGGGGCATCGAGTATAGCCCATAGTGGCAGCACAAATAAAAAATATGAGGACATTTTCACTTTTACAGATGAGGATGCTGATACAATTTGGTTTGGTTTGATTGAAGAACAACAGACTGAGGAATCTAGTCAGTCCTTATACATTTCTTTGGTAAAATTAAATCAGCGTGAGATCGATTTAAATCTACATGGCACGTATCTTTCAGACTATCAGAAGAGGATGATACCGAGAGGGTTTAGAGTTAAGAACATCCCCACAATTGATAGGTCAAACATAGAATTCTGCACCAATTGGTGTAAAATTCTAAATAAATGTTCATTTGACCTTATGCTTTTGGTCATCAGAGAAGCTGGGCACCTGCTTAAGGAAGTGAGGAGTGAGATTCAGAGTTTTGAAGAGGAACAATTAAATAGTTTAAGAATGGATAACACATGTGATTGGATAGATAAGCTATCCAAACAAGTTAAAGTATACAAGCAAGAACTTTTCCTTTAAAAATCGTAAACTCCAAACAGTCAGCCAAGATTACACATATAAAAGTGTCTATCGTTGGATGCTATCCCCAGATGAAAGAAATAATTTCAGACCAAGGAGAGAGAGAAAATTCACCAAGAAAAGTATAAATACCATTGACACCAGTTCTATGTGAAAGCTTAGATCCAGAAGCTCTGACCCAAGGTGGGGTATTCACCTACAGGGGTATCACCAAGAGATCCAGAGGTGCTGAGAGGGGACAATATTGAGATGATAGAAGAGGGGGAGTGATAGTTGCACCATCAGTGGCAACATATACTACCTCTAATCGTTTTTTAGGTCAGGGCACAGGCCAAGTATGAGGAGGGGGGCATGTCCTGCCGCCCCCCGATCCAGAGAAGGTAGAATGTAATGTATTCAACATCAGTTCAAGATCCCTCACTGAATCAGAGATGTCTCTATTGAATAAAGGGTTATCCTATGTACCCACCACAAAAATGAACCAGTTCAATACGTACATTGACATCCAGAAGTTCGGGAGGAATTTACACCTAAAAGAGCATTTTAAATCAGAGCCAGAGGATAACACCAGATTCAGGACCACAGGAACGTTTGATCGTAAGTCCCAGAATCCATCAATCACTATATTCACAAATTATTTGACACAGTTGTCACAGGGCATCACACCTGAGAGGTTTAGTGACAATTTAACAAAGGAGGAAAGACGAGCACTTAAGACATTGAGAGATGATACATCCATAGTGATACGTCCAGCTGACAAAGGCCGAGCCAACGTGGTGATGGATTTAAGCCAATATAGAATGGAGATTCTTAGACAAGTATCAGACCCGACTACGTACACAATTCTACAAAGTGACCCTACTCACTAGTTAAAGAGATTTATTGACCAGAAACTACTGGGGTAGATAGAAACTGTGGTGATCACTCAGCATGAATATTGCATTTTGAAAAGAGACTTTCCTATAACACCTATACTATATACATTACCCAAGATTCACAATGACACAATTCAGCCCCCAGGAAGACCAATAGTCTCAGCCAGGGGATCATTATTACAGCCATTGGCTGAATTTCTGGATTATCACCTACAACCTTTGGTGAAACAAATTAAATCTTATATCCAGGATTCTACGGCCTTTATTCAATTCATCACCCAATTAACAGACATTAAATCTACCAATCTGTTGGGGACTTTGGACGTATGCATTTTGTATACCGTGATACCACATAAACTTGGAATAGCAGCAGTTACTAATCACCTTAGACAGGTGCCCTATGTGGGTCCACCCGAAGATGTACTGATAGATCTTCTTGCCATATGCCTCGAAAATATTTTTTGTTTGTTTTGAGAATACTTTTTATCTGCAAATAGCTGAGACAGCGATGGGGTCGAATATGGCACCATCGCTGGCCAATCTCTTTATGGCTGAGTATGAGTCTACACAGATGAAGTTTCATGAATTACAATCCATTAAATTCTATTGTCGATACATAGATGACCTGTTCTTAATCTGGCAAAATGGTGAAACAGCGTTACACGTATGGATTGATATGCTGAATGGAATGGAAAGCACCATTAGATTTCAGTATACGGTTAATTCTAATTCAGTGGACTATCTGGATGTGAGGGTATTTAAGATACAAGATAGATTGGGCACTACCCTTTTCAGGAAAAACACTGATTGTAACTCGATCTTACATGCAAGAAGCTGTCACCAACCAGCCTTGATTCAAAATATTCCAAAAGCGCAATTCCAGCGTGTGATTAGGAATAATACGGATGAAAATAAATGTAAGATATAGCTATCTGAGATGACACAAAGATTCATACAACGTGGATATCAGAAGAAAGAACTACAGGAAAAGCAGGAGCAAGTATTACAGCTACAAGAGGTACAGAATATCCAAAAACCTACGATGGCCCCACAGCTCACGTTCATTACCTCCTATAGCCCAGACCAACATCATATCACAAAAGCAGTAAAAGAGGAATGGAAGTTGCTACAGACAGATCCGACATTAGCTTTCAACCAATGGATCGCACCCAGGCTGGCATACCGCAGAGGGAGGAGCCTGAGGATATGTTGATGAAGACTGATATAACCCCTAAGACTGAAAAAGAATCTTGGCTCAAGAAGAAAATCGGATGCTTTACATGCACTAGTACGTGTAACAGTATGCATACGGGGATGAGTTTTCAACATCCTGACTGTAAGAAGAAATATCAAATTAAATTCTTCCTGACCTGCACGACACAGTATATCCTTTATCTGCTTAATTGCCCATGTGGCAAGTTCTACACACAGGCAAGACGAATGATGATGCCAGAATAAGGATGACGAACCATCGATCCAGCATTAGGACAGCCATGAAGACGGGCAAATCCGAACAATCAGTGGCCCGCCACTTCTTGGAGGCTGGGCATACTGTGAGTGATTTACGTTTTAGGATTATCGATCATGTAACGATCCCAAGAAGGGGAGGCAATAGAGCCAAAATATTCCTACAAAAAGAGGCTAGATGGATACATGAACTGTGTACCCTTGTTCCAAGGGGTCTCAATGCCCAAACTAGTTTGCAGTGCTTCTTATGAACATAGATGGAACACCTACATTGGTTAAAACTGTGTTTGAGAGTCCATCTTTCCAATTTTTTCTGAGAGTCAATTTTTTCTGAGAGTCTATCTCTCCATATTATTTAATATTCAACATGCTAACTCATCTTTTCATATAGGTACAATGTGGGTCCATTGATTTATTGATGTAGTTTTTTTGAATATCTAACTATTGAGATATATATGATTTTCACAACAGCTATGTTCCTCATGATTTCTTTACATGCATTTGCATTGGCATTGATTTTGTCAACTGTACATTGGTTTTATGTAATATAGTTATGCTAGACGTCTGTATACTAATGGTGGCATTTTTTGACATGTTTACAACATGTGTGATATGTGATATTAGGTTTTTATTCATGTTTTTTCTATATTTGTTTATATGTGTTTCCACTGATTTTATTATATTTACACAACACTGATGTGATAGTATTCCCCTCAGTTGAATGATTTTTTGTTGAATGATGTCTGCCTCCCGTAGGATAGTTTGTAACAATTGGGATATGTATACCCATTGGTCCGGTCCTGATATCTCTAGATTTGATGAACGATAACTTTTGGATGTCCTGGGTTATGGGTGAGATAAGGTTACTAAATATATGCGATCACTCTCTGCACAATTGATGTAGATTTATTGACCAGTTGGAGATATAGAAGACACTTTGTTAAGATCAGATAGCATATAAGACACATGACTGATAAGCTATATTTAGCTATGATCTCACTCAATATATAAGTTTAATTTTTAATTTTGTGATTTTGATCCCACAGAGTGGATACATGGATACATTTTGGGCTTCACTATTTTGGTTATATTTATTTCAATGTGACGGTGTTTTTGCTATTACACTGCTACATGTTGCTAACTGAGAATTATGTGACTTTGTGTATATCATTTTATTGTAAGTGTCTGGGATCATCAGTGTACTCCAAGGCAGCGGATGGCTGTAATAGTGTTTTGGAATGTGTGACTTGTAGTATGCACAGATCTTGATGCAATCTTTTTCAGGGACTGCAGCATAGCAATGTAGGTATGCTCGTAGCGGTTGCCATGGATACGTGCCTTGCGATCCTTTGTTCCAGTTGCGATCGCCACATGTTGGTTATATAGTGGTAAGTTGCCGAGATAGAGTTTTGTGACACTGCACATGTGTGATGATGGCGAGACCATGTGGTATGATTTGCGATCAGGGTATATGATCTTAAAATGCTATGACGGGTTTATAGGTAACAGGTAATCATGTTGGGAATTATTGAACTAGGGAGTGATTAAGGGATTCCGCCTGGCCTCTCCCAAGAATGGGAGGAATGAGTCTGAACCTATGAGAACGTTTGTTATGCACCTATGAACCTATGAGAACAATTTGTTATGATTACCACGCTAGTAGAAAGCAACAAGTGCTGTTAAATTATGGTTATGACGATCTGTATTGTTTGCACAATGGTTGATTCATGCCTTCAACTTAGGGGAATATACATTTATTTTTAAAATATTTTTAAAACATTTCACATGTATACATTCACTAAATTTTTGCTATATCATATATCAATATAAATAAAGCAGCACACTATATTGTGCACATGGCTGCTGATTCTTTTGCACACAGCTTCCATTGATTGGTAGCCCAGAATGGGAGAGTTTTTCAGGCCTATAAATGTTTCACTTTTGCACTTGATGTTTGTCAGAGGAAGGGACGCTGTTTGTCCTGAAACGTCACAATAAATTTTTGGTTTGTCACTGATGTCCGAAGTCCAGAGAATGCTTAATTTTCTCCTTCATTCTATATACTTGATCAAAGCACCCTGGCAAGTTGGTATTTGCTGATGAGAGTGCATATACTATACACCTTGGATATATATATATATATATATATATATATATATATATATATATATATATATGTGTGTGTGAACATATTGCATCAATATTTCTTTAGCAGAAATAAAATCCTCTAGACGCTTCCTATAGCCTGTAATGAGTGTCTGGATTCTGGATAAAGGTATTTTGGACCATTCCTCCTTGCAAAACATCTTCAGTTCAGTTAGGTTTGATGGTTGCCAAGCATGGACAGCCCGCTTTAAATCACCCCACAGATTTTCAATTATATTCAGGTCTGGGGACTGGGATGGCCATTCCAGAGCATGGTATTTGTTCCTCTGCATAAATGCCAGACTAAATTTTGAGCATTGTTTTGGGTCATTGTCTTGTTGAAATATCCAGCCCCGACGTAACTTCAACTTTCTGACTGATTCCTCAACATTATTCTCAAGTATGTACTGATATTGAGTGGAATCCATGTGACCCTCAACTTTAACAAAATTCCCAGTACCGGCACTGGCCACACAGCCTCACAGCATGATGGAACATCCAGCAAACTTTACTGTGGGTAGCAAGTGTTTGTCTTGGAACGCTGTGTCCTTTTGCCACCATGTATAACGCCCCTTACCAAATAAATCAATCTTTGTTTCATCAGTCCATAGCACCTTCTTCCAAAATGAAGCTGGCTTGTAAAAATGTGCGTTTGCATACCTCAAACGACTCCAGTGACACCATCTGCAGCAAGATGATGTTGTAGGTCTTTGGAGGAGGTCTGTGGGCTGTTTTTGACCGTTCTCACCATCCTATGCCTTTGCCTCTCCAATATTTAACTTCTGGCCTTAACAAGAACTGTGCCTGTGGTCTTCCATTTCCTCACTATGTTCCTCACAGTGGACACTGACAGCTTAAATCTCTGCAATAGCTTTTTGTAGCCTTCCCCTAAATCATAATGTTGAACAGTCTTTGTTTTCAGGTCATTTGAGAATTGTTTTGAGGCCCCCATTTTGCCACTATTCAGAGGAGAGTCAAAGAGAATAACAACTTGCAATTGGCCACCTTAAATACCTTTTCTCATGATTGGCTGCACCTGTCTATGAAGTTCAAGGCTAAATGGGCTCACCAAACCAATTGTGTGTTCCAATTAATCAGTTCTAGGTAGTTACAGGTATTCAAATCAACAAAATGACAAGGGTGCACAAATTTATGCACCTGTCTAATTTCGTTTTTGATGCATATTGCACATTTTCTGTTACTCCAATAAACCTCATTCCACTATTGAAATATTGCTGTATCCTTCAGTTATTTGATAGATCAAAATGAAATTGCTGATCCATTCGACCAATTATTTATAAATTGAAATCATGGAAATTGTCAGGGATGCTTAAACTTTTGCATACAATTGTATATAAATACATTGGAGTCCTTTGCAGTTAAGTAGATGAAAACATGTAAAACCATATTTATGCAATATTCATTTTTAATAAAGGTTATAACTATGTATTTACTGTAAATATCGCACATGCCTATGTTCTGCACATAGCAGAATATGTTCTAAGTATTTATAAATATATAGTCCTTTATATATTTGTACATATCTATACCTATATATAATCATCTATATACCTTTATATATATATATATATATACATATATATATAGATAGATAGATAGATAGATAGATAGATAGATATTGTACCAAAACCCATCATACGGCTAGATTATGAGTTGTGCATTAGGGTAAAAAAGCAGCGTTAAGAGGTCCTAATGCTGCTTTTTAACGCCCGCTGCTATTACGAGTCTTGCAGATTTAGGGGCACTGCCCACTTCTTTGGCCTTACCGCAAAACGACTTACGTAAACTTCGTAAAGTCTTTTTTTCTATGGGACTTCTATAGCGCTGATATTATAAGTCTGTCCTAGGAGGCCAAAAAGTGAGCGGTGCACCCTACCCTGTCAAGAGTCTTAACGCATTTAAAAGCCAGTAGTTAAGAGTTTTATGGTACAACGTCATAGCATAAAACTCATAACTAAAGTGCTAAAAAGTACACTAACACCCATAAACTACCTATTAACCCCTAAACCGAGGCCCTCCCGCATCGCAAATACTAAAATAAATTTTGTAACCCCTAATCTGCTGCTCCGGACACCGTCGCCACCTACATTATATATATATATTAACCCCTAATCTGCTGCCCCCTACATAGCCGACACCTACATTATATTTATTAATCCCTAATCTGCCTCCCCTAATGTTGCCGCCACCTACCTACACTTTAAACCCCTAATCTGCTGCCCCCAATGTCGCTTACACTATAATAAACATATTAACCCCTAAACTGCCGCACTCCTGCCTCGCAAACATTAGTTAAATAGTATTAACCCCTAATCTGCCATCCCTAACATCACCGCCACCTACCTACATTTATTAACTCCTAATCTGCCTCCCCCAATGTCGCCGCCACTATATTAAAGTTATTAACCCCTAAACCTAAGTCTAACCCTGAACCTAACACCCCCTAACTTAAATATAATTTAAAAAATCTAAATAAATATTCCCATCATTAGCTAAATTATTCCTATTTAAAACTAAATACTTACCTGTAAAATAAACCCTAAGATAGCTACAAAATAACTAATAGTAAAATTGTAGCTATCTTTTTTTTTTTTTACAGGCAAGTTTGTATTTATTTTAATTAGGTAGAATAGTTATTAAATAGTTATTACTATTTAATAACTACCTAGCTAAAATAAATACAAATTTACCTGTAAAATAAAACCTAACCTAAGTTACACTAACACCTAACACTATACTATAATTAAATAAATTAACTAAATGAAATACAATTACCTAAATTAAATTAGCTAAAGTACAAAAAAAAACAAACACTAAATTACAGAAAATAATAAAAAAAATTACAGAAATTTAAACTAATTACACCTAATCTAATAGCCCTATTAAAATAAAAAAGCCCCCCAAAATTAAAAAAAAAAACCCTAGTCTAAGCTAAACTACCAATAGCCCTTTAAAGGGCCTTTTGCTGGGCATTGCCCCAAAGTAATCAGTTCTTTTACCTGTAAGCAAAATACAAATACCCCCCCCAACAGTAAAACCCACCACCCACACAACCAACCCCCCAAATAAAATACTAGCTAAAAAAACCTAAGATCCCCATTGCCCTGAAAAGGGCATTTGGATGGAAATTGCCCTTAAAAGGCCAGTTAGCTCTTTTGCCACCCAAACCCTAATCTTAAAAATAAATCCAACCCAATAAACCCTTAAAAAAACCAAACACTAACCCCCTGAAGATCGACTTACCGGGAGACGTCTTCATCCAAGCCGGACGAAGTAGTCCTCCAGATGGGCAGAAGTCTTCATCCAAGCCGGGCAGAAGTGGTCCTCCGGATGGGCAGGAGTCTTCATCCAGACGGCATCTTCTATCTTCATCCTTCCGGCACGGAGCGGATCCATCTTCAAGACATTCGACGCGGAGCATCCTCTTCATCCGATGACTAAAACAGAATGAAGGTACCTTTAAGTGACGTCATCCAAGATGGCGTCCCTTAGATTCCGATTGGCTAATAGAATTCTATCAGCCAATCGGTATTAGGGTAGAAAAAATCCTATTGGCTGATGCAATCAGACAATAGGATTGAAGTTCAATCCTATTGACTGATCCAATCAGCCAATAGGATTTAACTTGCATTCTATTGGCTGTTCCAGTCAGACAATAGAATGTGAGCTCAATCCTATTGGCTGATTGGATCAGCTAATAGGATTGAGCTTTAATCCTATTGGCTGATTGCATCAGCCAATAGGATTTTTTCTACCTTAATTCTGATTGGCTGATAGAATTCTATCAGCCAATCGGAATCTAAGGGACGCCATCATGGATGACGTCACTTAAAGGTACCTTCATTCTGTTTTAGTCGTCTGATGAAGAGGATGCTCCGCGTCGGATGTCTTGAAGATGGACCCGCTCCGCGCCGGAAGGATGAAGATAGAAGATGCTGTCTGGATGAAGACGTCTGGAGGACCACTTCGCCTGGTGTCTCCCGGTAAGTCGATCTTCAGGGGGTTAGTGTTAGGTTTTTTTAAGGGTGTATTTATTTATTTTTTAAGGGCTATTGGTAGTTTAGTTTAGGCTAGGGTTTTTTTTATTTTGGGGGGGATTTTTTAATTTTAATAGGGATATTAGATTAGGTGTAATTAGTTTAAATTTCTGTAATTTGTTTATTATTTTCTTTAATTTTGTGTTTTTTTTTGTTCTTTAGCTAATTTAATTTAATTTAGGTAATTGTATTTAATTTAGTTAATTTATTTAATTATAGTGTAGTGTTAGGTGTTAGTGTAACTTGGGTTAGGTTTTATTTTACAGGTACTTTTGTATTTATTTTAGCTAGGTAGTTATTAAATAGTTAATAATTATTTAATAACTATTCTTCCTAGTTAAAATAAATACAAACTTGCCTGTAAAAAAAATTAAATCCTAAACTAGCTACAATGTAACTATTAGTTATATTGTAGCTATCTTGGGGTTTATTTTACAGGTAAGTATTTAGTTTTAAATAGGAATAATTTAGTTAATGATAGGAATATTTATTTAGATTTATTTAAATTATATTTAAGTTATGGGGTGTTAGGTTTAGGGTTAGACTTAGGTTTAGGGGTTAATAACTTTAATATAGTGGCGGCAACATTGGGGGCGGCAGATAATGGGTTAATAAGTGTAGGTAGGTGGTGGCGACATTGGGGGCGGCAGATTAGGGGTTAATAAATATAATGTAGGTGTCGGCGATGTTGGGGTCAGCAGATTAGGGGTTCATACATATAATGTAGGTGGCGGCGGTGTCCGGAGCGGCAGATTAGGGGTTAATAATATAATGCAGGTGTCAGCGATGTCGGGGGCGGAAGATTAGGGGTTAATAAGTGTAAGATTAGGGGTGTTTAGACTCTGGGTTCATGTTAGGGTGTTAGGTGTAGACATAACTTTTATTTCCCCATAGGAATCAATGGGGCTGCGTTAGGAAACTTTACGCTGCTTTTTTGCAGGTGTTAGACTTTTTTTCACCCATCTCTCCCCGTTGATTCCTATGGGGAAATTGTGCACAAGCACGTTACACTAGCTCACTGCTGACTTAAGTAGCGCTGGTATTGGAGTGCGGTAATGAGCAAAATGTTGCTCTACGCTCACTTCTTGCCTTTTAACGACGAGTTTGTAAAAACTCGCAATACCAGCGCTGTAGGTAAGTGAGCGGTGAGTGAAAACTGCTCATTAGCACCGCACAGCCTCTAAAGCAAAACTCGTTATCTAGGTGATAGATAGAAATATGTATTTATGAATAAATAGAACATATTGTTCTATGTGAAGAACATTGGAATGTGAAATATTCAAATTTTCATGTATGTAGCACATATGAGAATATGCAATTGGGTTTGCCTACAAATTGAGTGTTATTTTCCCCACCCTCCCGACACCCCCCTAATTTTTCCCCACCCTCCCGACACCCCCCTGATCCCTACCTGATCCCTCCCAAACAAGTTTTCTTACCTTCCCTCCACTTGTCACCACCATCTGAGGTATTGGTAGACAGTCTGGCAGTATGCATTTCAGAGCTTTTCAAATATATTTATTAATTTATTTCGTGTAGAGGTCCCTTTTCACCCTCACACTGTTCTCAACCATATTTGTTACTGGCAGCCAGTCTGTCAGTAACAAACTATGATAGCTTTTTATTTTATTTTCTGTTATTATCACTTTTTAAATGTATTTTGTAGTATAGGGTCCCCCTCCCCAGCTAATATTGTTTCATAGTGTAGGACCCCATCCCTCCCTCTTCCCCTCCCTCTCCCTTAATACCTTTTTATAGGTGTAGAGAACCCCTCCCTCCCCCCTCCTTGCTGTGATGCCTACCTGCCTCCCTCCTTCCTTCCCACCACTCCCACTTGGCACCAATGAATGATCATTATAGAGAATGATACAGACAGTGCCACTCTCCTTTAAGTACCTTTATTTAGTAGCTAGCATGATCATTTTTATGGTATAAATAAATATTTTTTATAATAATAGTCAAACCTCATTTTTAGTTTTGTTTTGATGTAGCCTACTCATTCATTTTGAACAAGTTATTTTTAAAGAATAAATTAATTATCTTAAGTATTGATATTAGAGAAGATGAAATCACTAAAACATCTGGGCTAAAACTGATTCCTGAGGGACTCCACTTATCATTTTAGTATAATTACAGTAAGTATCATATACTAGAATTCTTTGTTACCTCTTCTTCAACAAGTTATATATCCACAGGCTAATATTGAATGCAATTACAAGTCTTTATTTTGTACAATAAACTCCCATGTGGCACTTTAGCAAAAGTCTTTTGGAGATAGATATAAATAGACTGCAACAATTTTCTAGGTTTCCACTTAGTTCTTCATAGAAACTAAATAAAATAATTTGATATGATTCATCACTCATAAATACATGCTCTCTCCCACTTATGAGCTGTTTTGAAAAAGATAGTGTTGAATAATATCACTAGTATCCCTTATAGTAGTTTATCCTGCAGAGCCACATGAGCTATTGAGGGGTAGTTATCAAGTCGTCAACCTCAAATACGTTGGAATTCCGCAGCGTATTTGTGGCGAGGCTGATTCGCCTTAGTTATCAAAGGCTAGAGTCCGGCAAAAGTAGACTCAGTCTGACACAGATCGATTCTTACGTCACTCCAGATGTTCCGCACACAAGTGCGGCACAATCTGACTACTTTTGCTAGTTATCAAAAAACTAGCAGGTACGCTCGGCACTTTTCCGGCCCAGCGTACCTGGTTTTCAATCCGCCGCCCTGGAGGCGGGGATCCCATAGGAATCAATGGGAGTCTGATCATAGCAAAAGTTCATGTTCGCTGCTGCCAGACATCCCATTGATTCCTATGGGAGATGTCGGCACCTAACACCCTAACATGTACCCCGAGTCTAAACACCCCTAATCTGTCCCCCCTACACCGCCGCAACTAAATAAATGTATTACCCCCTATACCCTCTATAATAAAGTTATTAACCCCTATCCTGCTGATCCCGCACCTCGCCGCAACTAAATAAATAGTTTAACCCCTAAACCGCTGCTCCCGGACCCCGCCGCAACCTATATTAAACTTATTAACCCCTAATCTGCCCCCCCTACACCGTCACCACCTGTAATACATTTATTAACCCCTATCCTGCCCCCCCTACACCACCGCCACTGTAATAAAATTATTAACCCCTAAACCTAAGTCTAACACTAACCCTAACACCCCCCAACTTAAATATTAATTAAATAAATCTAAATAATATTTCTATTATTAACTAAATTAATCCTATTTAAAACTAAATACTTACCTTTAAAATAAACCCTAATATAGCTACAATATAAATAATAATTATATTGTAGCTATCTTAGGATTTATTTTTATTTTACAGGCAAATTTCAATTTATTTTAACTAGGTACAATAGCTATTAAATAGTTATTAACTATTTAATAGCTTACCTAGCAAAAATAAACAGAAATTTACCTGTAAAATAAATCCTAACCTAAGTTACAATTACACCTAACACAACACTATCATTAAATAAATTAATCCTATTTAAAACTAAATAATTACCTGTAAAATAAACCCTAACGCCTAGATTTAGAGTTCTGTGGCCAAAGGGGTGCGTTAGCTATGCGTGCTTTTTTCTGGCCGCACCTTTTAAATACCGCTGGTATTGAGCGTTCACAGAATGGCTGCGTTAGGCTCCAAAAAAGGAGTGTATAGCATATTTAACGCAACTTCAACTCTCGATACCAGCGGTGCTTACGGACGCGGCCAGCTTAAAAAACGTGCTCGTGCACGATTCCCCCATAGAAAATAATGGGGCTGTTTGAGCTGAAAAAAAAACTAACACCTGCAAAAAAGCCGCGTTCAGCTCCTAACCCCCAATCTGCCGACTGGAGCTCACCGCTATTCTAATAAATGTATTAACCCCTAAAGCTAAGTCTAACCCTAACACTAACACCCCCCTAAATTAAATATAATTTAAATCTAACGAAATTAATTAACTCTTATTAAATAAATTATTCCTATTTAAAGCTAAATACTTACCTGTAAAATAAATCCTAATATAGCTACAATATAAATTATATTTATATTATAGCTATTTTAGGATTTATATTTATTTTACAGGTAACTTTGTATTTATTTTAACCAGTAAATAGTTAAATAAGAACTATTTAATTGCTAAAATAGTTAAAATAATTACAAAATTACCTGTAAAATAAATCCTAACCTAAGTTACAATTAAACCTAACACTACACTATCAATAAATTAATTAAATAAAATACCTACAATTACCTACAATTAAACCTAACACTACACTATCAATAAATTGATTAAATACAATATCTACAAATAAATACAATGAAATAAACAAACTAAAGTACAAAAAATAGGAAAGAACTAAGTTACAAAAAATAAAAAAATATTTACAAACATCAGAAAAATATTACAACAATTTTAAACTAATTACACCTACTCTAAGCCCCATAATAAAATAACAAAGACCCCCAAAATAAAAAAATGCCCTACCCTATTCTAAATTACTAAAGTTCAAAGCTCTTTTACCTTACCAGCCCTGAACAGGGCCCTTTGCGGTGCATGCCCCAAAGAATTCAGCTCTTTTGCCTGTAAAAAAAACACATACAATACCCCCCCCAACATTACAACCCACCACCCACATACCCCTAATCTAACCCAACCCCCCTTAAATAAACCTAACACTAAGCCCCTGAAGATCTTCCTACCTTATCTTCACCATACCAGGTTCACCGATCGATCCAGAAGAGCTCCTCCGATGTCTTGATCCAAGCCCAAGCGGGGGGCTGAAGATGTCCATGATCCGGATGAAGTCTTCATCCAAGCGGGAGCTGAAGAGGTCCATGATCCGGCTGAAGTCTTCATCCAAGCGGGAGCTGAAGATGAGCTGATTCTGATTGGCTGATGGAATCAGCCAATCAGAATCAAGTTCAATCCGATTGGCTGATTCAATCAGCCAATCAGATTGAGCTCGCATTCTATTGGCTGTTCCGATCAGCCAATAGAATGCGAGCTCAATCTGATTGGCTGATCGGATCAGCCAATCGGATTGAACTTGATTATGATTGGCTGATTCCATCAGCCAATCAGAATTTTCCTACCTTAATTCTGATTGGCTGATAGAATCCTATCAGCCAATCGGAATTCGAGGGACGCCATCTTGGATGACGTCCCTTAAAGGAACCGTCATTCGTCGCGAAGTCGTCGTTGAAGATGGATGTTCCGCGTCGGCAGGATGAACATAGATCCGGAAGAAAGAAGATTGAAGATGCCGTTGATAGAAGACTTCAGCCGGATCATGGACCTCTTCAGCTCCCGCTTGGATGAAGACTTAAGCCGGATCATGGACCTCTTCAGCTCCCGCTTGGATGAAGACTTCAGCCGGATCATGGACATCTTCAGCCCCCCGCTTGGGCTTGGATAAAGACATCGGAGGAGCTCATCTGGATCGATCGGTGAACCTGGTATGGCGAAGATAAGGTAGGAAGATCTTCAGGGGCTTAGTGTTAGGTTTATTTAAGGGGGGTTTGGGTTAGATTAGGGGTATGTGGGTGGTGGGTTGTAATGTTGGGGGGGTATTGTATGTGTTTTTTTTACAGGCAAAAGAGCTGAATTCTTTGGGGCATGCCCCGCAAAGGGCCCTGTTCAGGGCTGGCAAGGTAAAAGAGCTTTGAACTTTAGTAATTTAGAATAGGGTAGGGCATTTTTTTATTTTGGGGGTCTTTGTTATCTTATTAGGGGGCTTAGAGTAGGTGTAATTAGTTTAAAATTGTTGTAATATTTTTCTGATGTTTGTAAATATTTTTTTATTTTTTGTAACTTAGTTCTTTTTTATTTTTTGTACTTTAATTGTAGGTAATTATAGGTATTTTATTTAATTAATTTATTGATAGTGTAGTGTTAGGTTTAATTGTAACTTAGGTTAGGATTTATTTTACAGGTAATTTTGTAATTATTTTAACTATTTTAGCTATTAAATATTTCTTAACTATTTAATAGCTATTGTACCTGGTTAAAATAAATACAAAGTTACCTGTAAAATAAATATAAATCCTAAAATAGCTCTAATATAATTATAATTTATATTGTAGCTATATTAGGGTTTATTTTACAGGTAAGTATTTAGCTTTAAATAGGAATAATTTATTTAATAAGAGTTAATTTATTTCGTTAGATTTAAATTATATTTAATTTAGGGGGGTGTTAGGGTTAGATTTAGCTTTAGGGGTTAATCCATTTATTACAGTAGCGGCGAGATTCGGTCGGCAGATTAGGGGTTAATAATTGAAGTTAGGTGTCGGCGATGTTGGGGAGGGCAGATTAGGGGTTAAAACTATTTATTATAAGGTTATTGAGGCGGGAGTGAGGCGTATTAGGGGTTAATAACTTTATTATAGTAGCGGTGAGATCCGCTCGGCAGATTAGGGGTTAATAAGTGTAGGCAGGTGGAGGCGACGTTGAGGGGGGCAGGTTAGGGGTTAATAAATATAATATAGGGGTCGGCGGTATTAGGGGCAGCAGATTAGGGGTACATAAGGATAACGTACGTAGTGGCGCTTTGCGGTCGGCAGATTAGGGGTAAATTATTGTAGGTATCTGGCGGCGACGTTGTGGGGGGCAGGTTAGGGGTTAATAAATATAATATAGGGGTTGGCGGTGTTAGGGGCAGCAGATTATGGATACATAAGTATAACGTAGGTGGCGGTCGGCAGATTAGGGGTTAAAAAATTTAATCGAGTGGCGGCGATGTGGGGGGACCTCGGTTTAGGGGTACATAGGTAGTTTATGGGTGTTAGTGTACTTTAGAGCACAGTAGTTAAGAGCTTTATAAACCGGCGTTAGCCCAGAAAGCTCTTAACTACTGACTTTTTTCTGCAGCTGGAGTTTTGTTGTTAGATTTCTAACGCTCACTTCAGCCACGACTCTAAATACCGGAGTTAGAAAGATCCCATTGAAAAGATAGGATACGCAATTGACGTAAGGGGATCTGCGGTATGGAAAAGTCGCGGCTGAAAAGTGAGCGTTAGACCCTTTAATGACTGACTCCAAATACCAGAGGGCGGTAAAAACCAGCGTTAGGAGCCTCTAACGCTGGTTTTCACGGCTACCGCCCAACTCTAAATCTAGGCCTATGATAGCAACAATGTAATTAATAATTACATTATAGCTATTTTAGGATTTATATTTATTTTACAGGTAACTTTGTATTTATTTTAGCTAGTTAGAATAGTTATTAAATAGTTATTAACTATTTAATAACTATCTAGCTAAAAGAAATACAAAATTACCTGTAAAATAAATATAAATCCTAAAATAGCTATAATGTAATTAACACTACACTATCATTACATTAATTAAATAAATTAACTACAAATAACTACAATTAAATACAATTACATAAACTAACTAAAGTACAAAAACTAAAAAAAGCTAAGTTACAAAAACTAAAAAAAATAAGTTACAAATATTTAAAAAATATTACAACAATTTTAAGCTAATTACACCTAATCTAAGCCCCCTAATAAAATAACAAAGCCCCCCAAAATAAAAAAAATGCCCTACCCTATTCTAAATTAAAAAAGTTCAAAGCTCTTTTACCTTACCAGCCCTTAAAAGGGCCTTTTGCGGGGCATGCCCCAAAGAAAACTGCTCTTTTGCCTGTAAAAGAAAAATACAGCCCCCCCAACATTTAAACCCACCACCCACATACCCCTAATCTAACCCAAACCCCCCTTAAATAAACCTAACACTACCCCCCTGAAGATCATCCTACCTTGAGTTGTCTTCAGCCAACCGACCCACCGATGGAACCGAAGAGGAGATCCGGAGCGGCGGAAGTGATCCTCCAAGGGGCGCTGAAGAAGTCTTCCATCCGATGAAGTCATCATCCAGGCGGCGCTGAAGAAGTCTTCCATCCGGGCGATGTCATCTTCCAAGCGGCTCTGAAGAAGTCTTCCATCCGGGCGATGCCATCTTCCAAGCGGGGTCTTCAATCTTCTTTCTTCAGGATCCATCTTCATCCCGCCAATGCGGAACATCCTTCTTTCCCGACGGACTACCGACGAATGAAGGCTCCTTTAAGGGATGTCATCCAAGATGGCGTCCCTTCAATTCCGATTGGCTGATAGGATTCTATCAGCCAATCGGAATTAAGGTAGGAAAAATCTGATTGACTGATTGAATCAGCCAATCAGATTGAGCTTGCATGCTATTGGCTGATCGGAACAGCCAATAAAATGCGAGCTGAATCTGATTGGCTGATTGGATCAGCCAATCGGATTGAATTTCATTCTGATTGGCTGATTCAATCAGCCAATCAGATTTTTCCTACCTTAGGATTCTATCAGCCAATCGGAATTGAAGGGACGCCATCTTGGATGACGCCCCTTAAAGGAGCCTTCATTCATTGGTAGTCCGTCGGGAAAGAAGGATGTTCCATGTTGTTGGAATGAAGATGGATCCTGAAGAAAGAAGATTGAAGACCCCGCTTGGAAGATGACATCGCCCGGATGGAAGACTTCTTCAGCGCTGCTTGGAAGATGACATCGCCCGGATGGAAGACTTCTTCAGCGCCTCTTGGAAGATGACATCGCCCGGATGGAAGACTTCTTCAGCGCCGCCTGGATGATGACTTCATCAGATGGAAGACTTCTTCAGCGCCCCTTGGAGGATCACTTCTGCCGCTCCGGATCTCCTCTTCGGTTCCATCGGTGGGTCGGCAGGTTGAAGACAACTCAAGGTAGGATGATCTTCAGGGGGGTAGTGTTAGGTTTATTTTAAGGGTTTTTTGGTTCGATTAGGGGTATGTGAGTGGTGGGTTTTAATGTTGGGGGGGTTGTATTTTTCTTTTACAGGCAAAAGAGCAGTTTTCTTTGGGGCATGCCCCGCAAAAGGCCCTTTTAAGGGCTGGTAAGGTAAAAGAGCTGGTAAATTTTTAATTTAGAATAGGGTAGGGCATTTTTTTATTTTGGAGGGCTTTGTTATTTTATTAGGGGGCTTAGATTAGGTGTAATTAGCTTAAAATTGTTGTAATATTTTTTAAATGTTTATAACTTATTTCTTTCATGTAATTAGCAAGAGTCCATGAGCTAGTGACGTATGGGATATACATTCCTACCAGGAGGGGCAAAGTTTCCCAAACCTCAAAATGCCTATAAATACACCCCTCACCACACCCACAAATCAGTTTTACAAACTTTGCCTCCGATGGAGGTGGTGAAGTAAGTTTGTGCTAGATTCTACGTTGATATGCGCTCCGCAGCAGGTTGGAGCCCGGTTTTCCTCTCAGCGTGCAGTAAATGTCAGAGGGATGTGAGGAGAGTATTGCCTATTTGAATTCAATGATCTCCTTCTACGGGGTCTATTTCATAGGTTCTCTGTTATCGGTCATAGAGATTCATCTCTTACCTCCCTTTTCAGATCGACGATATACTCTTATATATACCATTACCTCTACTGATTCTCGTTTCAGTACTGGTTTGGCTTTCTACTACATGTAGATGAGTGTCCTGGGGTAAGTAAGTCTTATTTTCTGTGACACTCTAAGCTATGGTTAGGCACTTTTATATAAAGTTCTAAATATATGTATTCAAACATTTATTTGCCTTGACTCAGGATGTTCAACGTTTCTTATTTCAGACAGTCAGTTTCATATTTGGGATAATGCATATGAATAAATCAATTTTTTTCTTACCTTAAAATTTGACTTTTTTTCCTGTGGGCTGTTAGGATCGCGGGAACTGAAAATGCTTCATTTTATTGCGTCATTCTTGGCGCGGACTTTTTTGGCGCAAATTTTTTTTTGTGTTTCTGGCGTCATACGTGTCGCCGGAAGTTGCATCATTTTTGACGTTTTTTTGCGCCAAAAGTGTTGCCGTTCCGGATGTGGCGTCATTTTTGGCGCCAAAAGCATTTAGGCGCCAAATAGTGTGGGCGTCTTTTTTGGCACTAAAAAATATGGGCGTCACTATTGTCTCCACATTATTTAAGTCTCATTTATTGCTTCTGGTTGCTAGAAGCTTGTTCACTGGCATTTTTCCCATTCCTGAAACTGTCATTTAAGGAATTTCATAAATTTTGCTTTATATGTTGTTTTTTTCTATTACATATTGCAAGATGTCCCAGTTTGACACTGTGTCAGAAGATACTTCTGAAAAAACGCTGCCTGGTGCTGGATCTACCAAAGTTAAGTGTATCTGCTGTAAACTTGTGGTATCTGTTCCTCCAGCTGTTGTTTGTAATGAATGTCATGACAAACTGTTTAATGCAGATAATATTTCCTTTAGTAATGTTACATTACCTGTTGCTGTTCCGTCAACATCTAATACTCAGAGTGTTCCTGTTAACATAAGAGATTTTGTTTCTAAATCCATTAAGAAGGCTATGTCTGTTATTCCTCCTTCTAGTAAACGTAAAAGGTCTTTTAAAACTTCTCATTTTTCAGATGAATTTTTAAATGAACATCATCATTCTGATTCTGATAATGGTTCCTCTGGTTCAGAGGATTCTGTCTCAGAGGTTGATGCTGATAAATCTTCATATTTATTCAAAATGGAATTTATTCGTTCTTTGCTTAAAGAAGTCTTAATTGCATTAGAAATAGAGGATTCTGGTCCTCTTGAAACTAAATCTAAACGTTTAAATAAGGTTTTTAAATCTCCTGTAGTTATTCCAGAAGTTTTTCCTGTCCCTGATGCTATTTCTGAAGTAATCTCCAGGGAATGGAATAATTTGGGTAATTCATTTACTCCTTCTAAACGTTTTAAGCAATTATATCCTGTGCCATCTGACAGATTAGAGTTTTGGGACAAAATCCCTAAGGTTGATGGGGCTGTCTCTACTCTTGCTAAACGTACTACAATTCCTACGGCAGATAGTACTTCCTTTAAGGATCCTTTAGATAGGAAGATTGAATCCTTTCTAAGAAAAGCTTACTTATGTTCAGGTAATCTTCTTAGACCTGCTATATCTTTAGCGGATGTTGCTGCAGCTTCAACTTTTTGGTTAGAAGCTTTAGTGCAACAAGTAACAGATCATAATTCTCATAGCATTGTTAATCTTCTTCAACATGCTAATAACTTTATTTGTGATGCCATCTTTGATATCATTAGAGTTGATGTCAGGTATATGTCTCTAGCTATTTTAGCTAGAAGAGCTTTATGGCTTAAAACTTGGAATGCTGATATGTCTTCTAAGTCAAATTTGCTTTCCCTTTCTTTCCAGGGTAATAAATTATTTGGCTCTCAGTTGGATTCTATTATCTCAACTGTTACTGGAGGGAAAGGAACTTTTTTACCACAGGATAAAAAATCTAAAGGTAAATTAAGGTCTAATAATCGTTTTCGTTCCTTTCATCACAATAAGGAACAAAAGCCTGATCCTTCCCCTACAGGAGCAGTATCAGTTTGGAAACCATCTCCAGTTTGGAATAAATCCAAGCCTTTTAGAAAACCAAAGCCAGCTCCCAAGTCCACATGAAGGTGCGGCCCTCATTCCAGCTCAGCTGGTAGGGGGCAGATTATGATTTTTCAAAGAAATTTGGATCAATTCAATTCACAATCTTTGGATTCAGAACATTGTTTCAGAAGGGTACAGAATTGGCTTCAAGATAAGGCCTCCTGCAAAGAGATTTTTTCTTTCCCGTGTCCCAGTAAATCCAGTGACGGCTCTAGCATTTCTGAAATGTGTTTCAGATCTAGAGTTGGCTGGAGTAATTATGCCAGTTCCAGTTCTGGAACAGGGGCTGGGGTTTTATTCAAATCTCTTCATTGTACCAAAGAAGGAGAATTCCTTCAGACCAGTTCTGGATTTAAAAATATTGAATCGTTATGTAAGGATACCAACATTCAAAATGGTAACTATAAGGACTATCCTGCCATTTGTTCAGCAAGGGCATTATATGTCCACAATAGATTTACAGGATGCATATCTGCATATTCCGATTCATCCAGATCACTATCAGTTTCTGAGATTCTCTTTCCTAGACAAGCATTACCAGTTTGTGGCTCTGCCGTTTGGCCTAGCAACAGCTCCAAGAATTTTTACAAAGGTTCTCGGTACCCTTCTGTCTGTAATCAGAGAACAGGGTATTGTGGTATTTCCTTATTTGGACGATATCTTGGTACTTGCTCAGTCTTCACATTTAGCAGAATCTCATACGAATCGACTCGTGTTGTTTCTTCAAGATCATGGTTGGAGGATCAATTTACCGAAAAGTTAATTGATTCCTCAGACAAGGGTAACCTTTTTAGGTTTCCAGATAGATTCAGTGTCCATGACTCTGTCTCTGACAGACAAGAGACGTCTAAAATTGATCTCAGCTTGTCGAAATCTTCAATCACAATCATTCCCTTCGGTAGCCTTATGCATGGAAATTCTAGGTCTTATGACTGCTGCATCGGACGCGATCCCCTTTGCTCGTTTTCACATGCGACCTCTTCAGCTCTGTATGCTGAACCAGTGGTGCAGGGATTACACAAAGATATCTCAATTAATATCTTTAAAACCGATTGTACGACACTCTCTGACGTGGTGGACAGATCACCATCATTTAGTTCAGGGGGCTTCTTTTGTTCTTCCGACCTGGACTGTAATTTCAACAGATGCAAGTCTGACAGGTTGGGGAGCTGTTTGGGGGTCTCTGACAGCACAAGGGGTTTGGGAATCTCAGGAGGTGAGATTACCAATCAATATTTTGGAACTCCGTGCAATTTTCAGAGCTCTTCAGTCATGGCCTCTTCTAAAGAGAGAATCGTTCATTTGTTTTCAGACAGACAATGTCACAACTATGGCATACATCAATCATCAAGGAGGGACTCACAGTCCTCTGGCTATGAAAGAAGTATCTCGAATACTGGTATGGGCGGAATCCAGCTCCTGTCTAGTTTCTGCGGTTCATATCCCAGGTATAGACAATTGGGAAACGGATTATCTCAGTCGCCAAACGTTACATCCGGGCGAATGGTCTCTTCACCCAGAGGTATTTCTTCAGATTGTTCAAATGTGGGGACTTCCAGAAATAGATCTGATGGCTTCTCATCTAAACAAGAAACTTCCCAGGTATCTGTCCAGATCCAGGGATCCTCAGGCGGAAGCAGTGGATGCATTGTCACTTCCTTGGAAGTATCATCCTGCCTATATCTTTCCGCCTTTAGTTCTTCTTCCAAGAGTAATCTCCAAGATTCTGAAGGAATGCTCATTTGTTCTGCTGGTGGCTCCAGCATGGCCTCACAGGTTTTGGTATGCGGATTTTGTCCGGATGGCCTCTTGCCAACCGTGGACTCTTCCGTTAAGACCAGACCTTCTATCGCAAGGTCCTTTTTTCCATCAGGATCTCAAATCCTTAAATTTAAAGGTATGGAGATTGAAGGCTCGTAAATCTGTATCTAGGAAGATATATTATCGAGTCTGGAAGACTTACATTTCTTGGTGTCTTTCTCATCATTTTTCCTGGCATTCTTTTAGAATTCCGAGAATTTTACAGTTTCTTCAGGATGGTTTGGATAAAGGTTTGTCTGCAAGTTCCTTGAAAGGACAAATCTCTGCTCTTTCTGTTCTTTTTCAAAGAAAGATTGCTAATCTTCCTGATATTCGATGTTTTGTACAAGCTTTGGTTTGTATAAAACCTGTCATTAAGTCAATTTCTCCTCCTTGGAGTTTGAATTTGGTTCTGGGGGTTCTTCAAGCTCCTCCGTTTGAACCTATGCATTCATTGGACATTAAATTACTTTCTTGGAAAGTTTTGTTTCTTTTGGCCATCTCTTCTGCTAGAAGAGTTTCTGAATTATCTGCTCTTTCTTGTGAGTCTCCTTTTCTGATTTTTCATCAGGATAAGGCGGTGTTGCGAACTTCTTTTAAATTTTTACCTAAGGTTGTGAATTCTAACAACATTAGTAGAGAAATTGTGGTTCCTTCATTATGTCCTAATCCTAATAATTCTAAGGAGAGATCAGTGCATTCTTTGGATGTAGTTAGAGCTTTGAAATATTATGTTGAAGCTACTAAGAATTTCCGAAAGACTTCTAGTCTATTCGTTATTTTTTCCGGTTCTAGGAAAGGTCAGAAGGCCCCTGCCATTTCTTTGGCATCTTGGTTAAAATCTTTAATTCATCATGCTTATGTCGAGTCGGGTAAGTCTCTGCCTCAAAGGATTACAGCTCATTCTACTAGGTCAGTTTCTACTTCCTGGGCGTTTAGGAATGAAGCTTCGGTTGATCAGATTTGCAAAGCAGCAACTTGGTCTTCTTTGCATACTTTTACTAAATTCTACCATTTTGATGTGTTTTCTTCTTCTGAAGCAGTTTTTGGTAGAAAAGTACTTCAGGCAGCTGTTTCAGTTTGATTCTTCTGCTTATAATTTCAGTTTTTTTCATTATAAGATTTAAACTTTATTTTGGGTGTGGATTATTTTTAGCGGAATTGGCTGTCTTTATTTTATCCCTCCCTCTCTAGTGACTCTTGCGTGGAAGATCCACATCTTGGGTAGTCATTATCCCATACGTCACTAGCTCACGGACTCTTGCTAATTACATGAAAGAAAACATGATTTATGTAAGAACTTACCTGATAAATTTATTTCTTTCATATTAGCAAGAGTCCATGAGGCCCACCCTTTTTGTGGTGGTTATGATTTTTTTGTATAAAGCACAATTATTCCAATTCCTTATTTTTTATGCTTTCGCACTTTTGTCTTATCACCCCACTTCTTGGCTATGCGTTAAACTGATTTGTGGGTGTGGTGAGGGGTGTATTTATAGGCATTTTGAGGTTTGGGAAACTTTGCCCCTCCTGGTAGGAATGTATATCCCATACGTCACTAGCTCATGGACTCTTGCTAATATGAAAGAAATGAATTTATCAGGTAAGTTCTTACATAAATTATGTTTTTTTTTATTTTTTGTACTTTAGTTAGTTTATGTAATTGTATTTAATTGTAGTTATTTGTAGTTAATTTATTTAATTAATTTAATGATAGTGTAGTGTTAGGTTTAATTGTAACTTAGGTTAGGATTTATTTTACAGGTAATTTTGTATTTATTTTAATTAGGTAGTTATTATATAGTTAATAACTATTTAATAACTAATCTAACTAGCTAAAATAAATACAAAGTTACCTGTAAAATAAATATAAATCCTAAAATAGCTACAATGTAATTATTAATTACATTGTAGCTATCTTAGGGTTTATTTTACAGGTAAGTATTTAGTTTTAAATAGGAATAATTTATTAAAGTATAGTGTAGTGTATTTTACAGGTAAATTTCTCTTTATTTTAGCTAGGTAGCTATTAAATAGTTAATAACTATTTAATAGCTATTGTACCTAGTTAAAATAAATTGAAAGTTACCTGTAAAATAAAAATAAATCCTATGATAGCTACAATATAATTATTATTTATATTGTAGCTATATTAGGGTTTATTTTAAAGGTAAGTATTTAGTTTTAAATAGGATTAACTTACGGCTAGATTTAGAGTTTTGTCGGTAACAACCCACGAATCTAACGCTGGCTTTTTTCTGGCCGCACCTTTAAAATAACTCTGGTATTGAGAGTCCACCGAATGGCTGCGTTAGGCTCCAAAAAAGGAGCGTAGAGCATATTTAACGCAACTTCAACTCTCGATACCAGAGTTGCTTACGGACGCGGCCAGCCTCAAAAACGTGCTCGTGCACGATTCCCCCATAGGAAACAATGGGGCTGTTTGAGCTGAAAAAAAACCTAACACCTGCAAAAAAGCCGCATTCAGCTCCTAACGCAGCCCCATTGTTTGCTATGGGGAAACACTTCCTACGTCTGCACCTAACACCCTAACATGTACCCCGAGTCTAAACACCCCTAACCTTACACTTATTAACCCCTAATCTGCCGCCCCCACTATCGCTGACCCCTGTATATTATTTTTAACCCCTAATCTGCCGCTCCGTAAACCGCCGCTACTTACATTATCCCTATGTACCCCTAATCTGCTGCCCCTAATACCGCCGACCCCTATATTATATTTATTAACCCCTAACCTGCCCCCACAACGTCACAGCCAGCTACCTACAATAATTAACCCCTAATCTGCTGACCGCAAAGAGCCGCCACCTACATTATAGCTATGTACCCCTAATCTGCTGCCCCTAACACCGCTGACCCCTATATTATATTTATTAACCCCTAATCTGCCCCCTCAACGTCGCCTCCACCTGCCTACACTTATTAACCCCTAATCTGCCGAGCGGACCGCACCGCTACTATAATAAAGTTATTAACCCCTAATCCGCCTCACTAACCCTATAATAAATAGTATTAACCCCTAATCTGCCCTCCCCAACATCGCCGACACCTAACTTCAATTATTAACCCCTAATCTGCCGAATGGAGCTCACCGCTATTCTAATAAATGTATTAACCCCTAAAGCTAAGTCTAACCCTAACACTAACACCCCCCTAAGTTAAATATAATTTTGATCTAACGAAATTAATTAACTCTTATTAAATAAATTATTCCTATTTAAAGCTAAATACTTACCTGTAAAATAAATCCTAATATAGCTACAATATAAATTATAATGATATTATAGCTATTTTAGGATTAATATTTATTTTACAGGTAACTTTGTATTTATTTTAACCAGGTACAATAGCTATTAAATAGATAAAATAATTACAAATTTACCTGTAAAATAAATCATAACCTAAGTTACAATTAAACCTAACACTACACTATCAATAAATAAATTAAATTAAATACCTATAATTATCTACAATTAAACCTAACACTACACTATCAATAAATAAATTAAATACAATTCCTACAAATAAATACAATGAAATAAACTAACTAAAGTACAAAAAATAAAAAAGAACTAAGTTACAAAAAATAAAAAAAATATTTACAAACATTAGAAATATATTACAACACTTTTAAACTAATTACACCTACTCTAAGCCCCCTAATAAAATAACAAAGCCCCCCAAAATAAAAAAATGCCCTACCCTATTCTAAATTACTAAAGTTCAAAGCTCTTTTACCTTACCAGCCCTGAACAGGGCCCTTTGCGGGGCATGCCCCAAGAAGTTCAGCTCTTTTGCCTGTAAAAAAAAACATACAATACCCCCCCCAACATTACAACCCACCACCCACATACCCCTAATCTAACCCAAACCCCCCTTAAATAAACCTAACACTAAGCCCCTGAAGATCTCCCTACCTTGAGTCGTCTTCACCCAGCCGAGCCAAATTCTTCATCCAAGCGGAGCAAGAAGAGGTCCTCCATCCGGTAGAAGTCTTCATCCAAGCGGGGCAGAAGAGGTCTTCCATCCGATTGAAGTCTTCATCCAAGCGGAATCTTCTATCGTCATCCATCCGGAGCGGAGCGGCAGCATCCTGAAGACCTCCGACGCGGAACATCCATCCTGGCCGACGACTGAACGACGAATGACGGTTCCTTTAAATGACGTCATCCAAGATGGCGTCCCTCGAATTCCGATTGGCTGATAGGATTCTATCAGCCAATCGGAATTAAGGTAGGAATTTTCTGATTGGCTGATGGAATCAGCCAATCATAATCAAGTTCAATCCGATTGGCTGATCCAATCAGCCAATCAGATTGAGCTTGCATTCTATTGGCTGTTCTGATCAGCCAATAGAATGCAAGCTCAATCTGATTGGCTGATTGGATCAGCCAATCGGATTGAACTTGATTATGATTGGCTGACTCCATCAGCCAATCAGAATATTCCTACCTTAATTCCGATTGGCTGATAGAATCCTATCAGCCAATCGGAATTTGAGGGACGCCATCTTGGATGACGTCATTTAAAGGAACCGTCATTCGTCGTTCAGTCGTCGGCCAGGATGGATGTTCCGCGTCGGAGGTCTTCAGGATGCTGCCGCTCCGCTCCGGATGGATGACGATAGAAGATTCCGCTTGGATGAAGACTTCAATCGGATGGAAGACCTCTTCTGCCCCGCTTGGATGAAGACTTCTACCGGATGGAGGACCTCTTCTTGCTCCGCTTGGATGAAGAATTTGGCTCGGCTGGGTGAAGACAACTCAAGGTAGGGAGATCTTCAGGGGCTTAGTGTTAGGTTTATTTAAGGGGGGTTTGGGTTAGATTAGGGGTATGTGGGTGGTGGGTTGTAATGTTGGGGGGGGTATTGTATGTTTTTTTTTACAGGCAAAAGAGCTGAACTTCTTGGGGCATGCCCCGCAAAGGTCCCTGTTCAGGGCTGGTAAGGTAAAAGAGCTTTGAACTTTAGTAATTTAGAATAGGGTAGGGCATTTTCTTATTTTGGGGGGCTTTGTTATTTTATTAGGGGGCTTAGAGTAGGTGTAATTAGTTTAAAATTGTTGTAATATATTTCTAATGTTTGTAAATATTTTTTTATTTTTTGTAATTTAGTTCTTTTTTATTTTTTGTACTTTAGTTAGTTTATTTCATTGTATTTATTTGTAGGAATTTTATTTAATTTATTTATTGATAGTGTAGTGTTAGGTTTAATTGTAGATAATTATAGGTATTTTATATAATTTATTTATTGATAGTGTAGCGTTAGGTTTAATTGTAACTTAGGTTAGGATTTATTTTACAGGTAAATTTGTAATTATTTTAACTATTTTAGCAATTAAATAGTTCTTAACTATTTAATAGCTATTGTACCTGGTTAAAATAAATACAAAGTTACCTGTAAAATAAATATTAATCCTAAAATAGCTATAATATCATTATAATTTATATTGTAGCTATATTAGGATTTATTTTACAGATTTAGTTAATACATTTATTACAATAGCGGTGAGCTCTAGTCGGCAGATTAGGGGTTAATAATTGAAGTTAGGTGTCGGCGATGTTAGGGGGGGCAGATTAGGGGTTAATACTATTTATTATAGGGTTAGTGAGGCGGATTAGGGGTTAATAACTTTATTATAGTAGCGGTGCGGTCCGCTCGGCAGATTAGGGGTTAATAAGTGTAGGCAGGTGGAGGCGATGTTGAGGGGGGCAGATTAGGGGTTAATAAATATAATATAGGGGTCGGCGGTGTTAGGGGCAGCAGATTAGGGGTACATAGCTATAATGTAGGTGGCGGCTCTTTGCGGTCAGCAGATTAGGGGTTAATTATTGTAGGTAGCTGGCTGCGACGTTGTGGGGGGCAGGTTAGGGGTTAATAAATATAATATAGGGGTCGGCGGTGTTAGGGGCAGCAGATTAGGGGTACATAAGTATAACGTAGGTGGCGGTCGGCAGATTAGGGGTTAAAAAAATGTAATCGAGTGTCGGCGATGTGGGGGGGGCCTCGGTTTAGGGGTACATAGGTAGTTTATGGGTGTTAGTGTACTTTAGAGCACAGTAGTTAAGAGCTTTATAAACCGGCGTCAGCCCAGAAAGCTCTTAACTACTGACTTTTTTCTGCGGCTGGAGTTTTGTCGTTAGATTTCTAACGCTCACTTCAGCCACAACTCTAAATACCGGAGTTATAAAGATCCCATTGAAAAGATAGGATACGCAATTGACGTAAGGGGATCTGCGGTATGGAAAAGTCGCGGCTGAAAAGTGAGCTTTAGACCCTTTTTTGACTGACTCCAAATACCGGCAGTAGCCTAAAACCAGCGTTAGGAGCCTCCAAATCTAGGCCTTAGTTAATAAGAGAAATATTATTTAGATTTATTTAATTAATATTTAAGTTAGGGGGGTGTTAGGGTTAGTGTTAGACTTAGGTTTAGGGGTTGATAAATTTATTACAGTGGCGGCGGTGTAGTGGGGTCAGGATAGGGGTTAATAAATGTATTATAGGTGGCGACGGTGTAGGGGGGGGCAGATTAGGGGTTAATAAGTTTAATATAGGTTGCGGCGGGGTCCGGGAGCGGCGGTTTAGGGGTTAAACTATTTATTTAGTTGCGGTGAGGTGCGGGATCAGCAGGATAGGGGTTATTTACTTTATTATAGAGGGCGACGGTATGGGGGGGCAGGATAGGGGTTACTAGGTATAATGTAGGTTGCGGCGGTGTCCGGGAGCAGCGGTTTAGGGGTTAATACATTTATAAGAGTTGCAGCGGGGTCTAGGTGCAGCGGTTTAGCGGTTACTAACTTTATTTAGTTGCGGGAGGCTCCGGGGGCGCCAGTATAGGGGGTAGAACAGTGTAGTTACTGTGGGTGCTTAGTGACAGGCTAGCAATAAAGCTGTCAAAAAGCCGAAGAGCAGCGAAATCGGATGAGTGATAACTCTCACAATCCGCTGCTCATCGCCCCGTACTTGGTGCGCGGCTTTATGACAGCTTTATTGATAACTTAGGCGAAATTTTGCAGGTCCGCGGCGGCAATGGTAGGCGAGCTTAGGCGGTCGTATTGGACCGTCGAAGGCAGGAAAAGTAGACGCGTTGATAACTACCCCTCATTGTATGAGCTCAGTTTCCTATTTTAACAATATCAGCTTTACATCAATGCTTCAAACCTACTTTAGAACGTGTGTCTGAAGACATATAGCCCTGGGAAAATAGTTGAATTGGTTTATTTATTACAAGGCTACTTTTCTTTAAAATTCTTGAATACAATGGATTAATCTTTAAATTGTTTATAGGCACTTGTTCTTGAAAAGGGGCTTCCCGTGTACCTCTTCATGTGGCAAAAATGTACCATCCATTAGGCAATGCATTCATTTTATGTTATATACCTGGCTGAAATGTAGTCTTAATAATTGACTTAATAGCAACTAATCAGCAAAGTAAATAACATGTATAACTTTATTCTCTAAATTAAAATAAAACAACATAAAAAGGACAGTGCACAGAAAAGTTCTTTGTTTTAATGTATTCTCAATGATCAATTTTAACCCGATAGAGTATATTAAATTGTTTACAATTAGTTCCTTTATCTTTATGTTATCATTTGAAATAGCTGAAATATACTGCAGTAATGGGTACAGAAAAGCTATGTAAACAAGAAATAGCAGAAAAATTAACACTGCCAATGGGGCATAGGAGAGATAAGTACTAAAATGTTAATATTCTGTTGCACTCTCTAAGGGCCTGATATTCAAAACTTCTCTGCTCAGGTGAGATATTCTAAAATTATTCTCCAGTACTGCGAGATCCCTAGTGACATTTTTAAAAGGCATATTTTTCTCTACTTCGTCAAGTGGCATTCCCTGGATTTGTGTATGTGAAGGACCGACAAGCTCATTGCAATGTAGCACTGCATGACATGATAGTTCTGCTGCATTTACACTTTGTGCTTTGCATTTTTTTATCACTTTTTCACTTCAGATGAACTTTCTTTACGTTTAAACTTTGCCCTTTTTATTTTGTATTTTATTTTGTATACAGCAGTTTATTAAGGATTGTGATTTTACACATTCAGATTATGCTTTCATAGTTTCTGTGTATCTTTAACAAATTAGTGCCATACTTTGTATCTTTATAGGTATATTTTACAAATTATATTACACTTTGCATTTCTTCTATTTAAATTAAAACTGAAAAACTGTCAGCTTCACAGAGAGCTTAATTAATTTCTATGGGCCAGATAATCAAACATTCTGTAGTTTAGAAAGAGATTATGGAGCATACTTCACAGGGGTGAACTCCCTGAAAGCCCCAGAGAGATGAGAGATGCCTTCCATAGGCCTAGATTTGGAGTTTTGCCGGTAACGACCCGAAAAACTAACGCCGGCTTTTTTCTGGCCGCACCATAAAAATAACTCTGGTATTGAGAGTCCACATAAAGGCTGCGTTAGGCTCCAAAAAAGGAGCGTAGAGTATTTTTAACGCAGCTTCAACTCTCGATACCAGAGTTGCTTACGGACGCGGCCAGCCTCAAAAACGTGCTCATGCACGATTCCCCCATAGGAAACAATGGGGCTGTTTGAGCTGAAAAAAAAACAAACACCTGCCAAAAAGCCGCGTTCAGCTCCTAACGCAGCCCCATTGTTTGCTATGCGGTAACCCTTCCTACGTCTGCACCTAACACCCTAACATGTACCCCGAGTCTAAACACCCCTAACCTTACACTTATTAACCCCTATTCTGCTGCCCCCGCTATCGCTGACACCTGTATATTATTATTAACCCCTAATCTGCCGCTCCGTAAACCGCTGCTACTTACATTATCCTTATGTACCCCTAATCTGCTGCCCCTAACATCGCCGACCCCTATATTATATTTATTAACCCCTAATCTGCCCCCCACAACGTCGCCTCCACCTGCCTACACTTATTAACCCCGAATCTGCCGACCGGACCTGAGCGCTACTATAATAAAGAATCAGAATCAAGTTCAATCCGATTGGCTGATCCGATCAGCCAATCAGATTGAGCTCACATTCTATTGGCTGTTCCGATCAGCCAATAGAATGTGAGCTCAATCTGATTGGCTGATTGGATCAGCCAATCGGATTGAACTTGATTCTGATTGGCTGATTCCATCAGCCAATCAGAATATTCCTACCTTAATTCCGATTGGCTGATAGAATCCTATCAGCCAATCGGAATTCGAGGGACGCCATCTTGGATGACGTCATTTAAAGGAACCGTCATTCGTTGTTCAGTCGTCGGCCAGGATGGATGTTCCGCGGTGGAGGTCTTCAGGATGCTGCCGCTTCGCTCCGGATGGATGCCGCTTGGATGAAGACTTCAATCGGATGGAAGACCTCTTCTGGCCCGCTTGGATGAAGACTTCAGCCGGATCATGGACCTCTTCAGCCCCCCGCTTGGGCTTGGATCAGGACATCGGAAGAGCTCTTCTGGACCGATCGGTGAACCTGGTATGGTGAAGACAAGGTAGGATGATCTTCAGGGGCTTAGTGTTAGGTTTATTTAAGGGGGGTTTGGGTTAGATTAGGGGTATGTGGGTGGTGGGTTGTAATGTTGGGGGGGGTATTGTATGTTTTTTTTTACAGGCAAAAGAGCTGAATTTCTTGGGGCATGCCCCGCAAAGGGCCCTGTTCAGGGCTGGTAAGGTAAAAGAGCTTTGAACTTTAGTAATTTAGAATAGGGTAGGGCATTTTTTTATATTGGGGGGCGTTGTTATTTTATTAGGGGGCTTAGAGTAGGTGTAATTAGTTTAAAATTGTTGTAATATTTTTCTTATGTTTGTAAATATTTTTTTATTTTTTGTAACTTAGTTCTTTTTTATTTTTTGTACTTTAGCTAGTTTATTTAATTGTATTTATTTGTAGCAATTGTATTTAATTAATTTATTGATAGTGTAGTGTTAGGTTAATTGTAGGTAATTGTAGGTAGTTTATTTAATTAATTTATTGATAGTCTAGTGTTAGGTTTATTTGTAACTTAGGTTAGGATTTCTTTTACAGGTAAATTTGTAATTATTTTAACTATTTTAGCTATTAAATAGTTCTTAACTATTTAATAGCTATTGTACCTGGTTAAAATAAATACAAAGTTACCTGTAAAATAAATATAAATCCTAAAATAGCTATAATATAATTATAATTTATATTGTAGCTATATTAGGATTTATTTTACAGGTAAGTATTTAGCTTTAAATAGGAATAATTTATTTAATAAGAGTTAATTAATTTCGTTAGATTTAAATTATATTTAACTTAGGGGGTGTTAGTATTAGGGTTAGACTTAGATTTAGGGGTTAATACATTTATTAGAATAGCGTCGAGATTCGGTCGGCAGATTAGGGGTTAATAATTGAAGTTAGGTGTCGGCGATGTTAGGGAGGGCAGATTAGGGGTTAATACTATTTATGATAGGGTTAGTGAGGCGGATTAGGGGTTAATAACTTTATTATAGTAGCGCTCAGGTCCAGTCGGCAGATTAGGGGTAAATAAGTGTAGGCAGGTGGAAGCGACGTTGTGGGGGGCAGATTAGGGGTTAATAAATATAATATAGGGGTCAGCGGTGTTAGGGGCAGCAGATTAGGGGTACATAAGGATAACGTAGGTGGCGGCGCTTTGCGGTCGGCAGATTAGGGGTTAATAAGTGTAGGCAGGTGGAGGCGACGTTGAGGGGGGCAGATTAGGGGTTAATAAATATAATACAGGGTTCGGCGGTGTTAGGGGCAGCAGATTAGGGGTACATAAGGATAATGTAGGTGGCGGTCGGCAGATTAGGGGTTAAAATTTTTTTTTCGAGTGTCGGCGATGTGGGGGGACCTCGGTTTAGGGGTACATAGGTAGTTTCTGGGTGTTAGTGTACTTTAGAGTACAGTAGTTAAGAGCTTTATAAACCGGCGTTAGCCCAGAAAGCTCTTAACTACTGACTTTTTTCCTGCGGCTGGAGTTTTGTCGTTAGATGTCTAACGCTCACTTCAGAAACGACTCTAAATACTGGAGTTAGAAAGATCCCATTGAAAAGATAGGATACGCAATTTACGTAAGGGGATCTGCGGTATGGAAAAGTCACGGCTGGAAAGTGAGCGTTAGACCCTATTTTTAGTGACTCCAAATACCGGCGGTAGCCTAAAACCAGCGTTAGGAGCCTCTAACACTGGTTTTCACGGCTAACACCAAACTCTAAATCTAGGCCTTAGAAAGTAAAGAAGCTCTCTAGGATAGAAAATTACACATGAGAGAGAGAAGGTAACTGGAGAAGACCTGGAACTGATATAAAGGATCAGTTTGCATGGATTACAAATTAAACTGAAAGGTTTTCACTACAATTTAACTTGCTTTTGTCTATATTTTAGTATATATTACATTTCTGTTGGGAGTAAGTAAGACATGCCTGTGTAAACTGCTTACAAAATTTCACAAGACTTGTGAGAGAGCTTTAGACATACCCTGGAAACTCCCCTGTTCAGCCTAGGGAACTGTCTTGTCCCTCCCACTTTTTGATACTGTCAATTTTAGTTTGCAATTCAGCAAATACATTGTACAATGTAATTTGTAAAAGCTACACAGAAATGTAAAATGTATGATCTTAATTTGTTAAAGTAACAAAGAAACTTTTAAAACATAATCAGAATTTGTAAAATCACTGCTAGAACTAAATCTAAATTCATTAAAATATAAATGAAAAAAGGGAAAGCTAAAAAGCAATAATAAGAAAAGGACTCTATCTGAAATGTAAAGCGATATAAAATACAAAGTACTAAGTGTAAGTATAACATAACTCTAATTTCATGCAGTGCTATATTGCACTGGGCTTTTCTCTCCTCCACATACAGGCCCCAATTTATCAAAGTCTCACAAGAGCTGCTGGTGCAACGCTGCCCCCTGTAGACTTGCAGCCAATGGGCCGCCAGCAGGGGGTGTCAATCAACCCAATCGTACTCGATCGGGTTGATATTCGGCGATGTCTGTCCGCCTGCTCAGAGCAGGCGGACAGGTTATAGAGCAGCAGTCTTTGTGGCCACTGCTTCATAACTGCTGTTTCTGGCGAGCCTGCAGGCTCGCCAGAAACACGGGTCATCAAGCTCCATTCGGAGCTTGATAGATAGGCCCCACAGAATCAAGAGAGATGTCATAAGGCTGGAGAGTTCCGCCCTTTTTCTTTTAAATATTCAGTGAGTTCAGCCCCTGTGCAGTATGAACTTTTGAATATAAGGACCTAAGAATTTTCATTTGTTTTATTTTTTTTACAAATAGAGGTCAGATAAGGAGAACTTTGTGTACAGAGTGAGATAAAAGATGAGGAGTTTTACTTTCCCTGCAGGCTCAGATAATTCAGTGGTTTAATTAGCAAAACAGCTATTTCATGTATGAAAATACACCTAAATGATAAATATCCCATATATATTTTACACTCTGCAGCTGGTATAACAAGTAATTGGATACACATTAAGGTGAAACAGTACACTGTGCATTTAAAGGGGCATGTTAACCATATATGAAATCACTTGGATCTAATGCAGCATATCTGTAAAAAGCTGAGTGGAGATTATCACAAGAGAATATCTTTGTTATAAAAGGAAGGTATTTTACCTCAAAGTTCTTTAGATCCCCAAAGTAAGTTCTCTGTGAGCAGTTGTTCTTTAGATACATCTTGTACCGTTATATGCATGCTTTACTGTAATCTTATATGAGATTTCACCATAATAATACAACATTTCATAGAAAACTTCCTTAAACTGAGGAGGGAAATAAATTGACTGTGCCTGCACATGCCAGACCCACAATCCCTTACAAGTCTTGTTACAATTATCCTTATCGAATGCTTAAAAGCCCTTTACAATAGGATATGGCTACTGAAGGAATTTTAGGGTAAAATATCTTTTTTACATAGAGATGTTCATGTGACATTTTCTAATATTATTTTTACAGAAATACTGTATAATTTTCAAGTGATTCAGCATTTGGGTAACATATCCTATTAATAAAATAAACATAAAGGGCCAGATTACGAGTGGAGCGCATATTACCTGAGCGTTCATTGCGCTAGTAGTAAGATATTTGCGCTCGTCAGGTTGCGCTCATATTATAAGTTTAAAATACACTATTTTCACACTCACCCTAACCTGACGAGCATGCACGATCATGTATTCCCCCATAAAAGTCAATGGATCAAAATAAAGTGGAAAAAAACCCAATCGCGCAATATAAAAATATTAATATTTAACATTCCAATGTTCTTCCCATAGCAGAATATGTTCTTTTTATTCATAAATACATATTTCTACATATATATGATTTTTGTATGGTACAATATATATATCTATACTTATATATATACATGGTTATATATAGGTATATATATATATATATATATATATATATAAATATCCTATTATATAAAAGGCCAAGTGTGTTTATCTGAAGCTGTCATGCTCAGTTGAGACAGCACGAGGACAAACACACCTGGCCTTACCTAACATGCTGTTGTGGCGAAAAGCGGGTGTGGCTGGGTGGGGGCATGGGAGTGGCCAGATGGGAATGTGGGCATGGTTGGGTGCGTGGCTGGGGCGTGGCCAGGCGCGGTCGGCACTAGAGAGAGGGGAGAGAAATAGAAAGAGATGGGGAGAGACAAAAAGAGATGGGAAAGAGCTGAAGAAAGGGGGAAGAGCAGAAGAGAGGGGGAAGAGCAGAAGAGAGGGAAAAGTGCAGAAGAGAGGAGGGAGAGAGAGCAAAATAGAGGGAAAGAGCAAAAGAGAGGGGAAAGAGCAAAATAGAGGGAAGAGAGAGAAAAAGAGAGGGACAGAGAGAGAGCAAAAGATAGGGCGAGAGAGAGCAAAAGAGAGGGGTGAGAGAAGGCAAAAGAGAGGGGAAGAGAGGGACCAAAAGAGAGGGGGAGAGAGAGCACAAAAGAGAGAGGGGGAGAGAGAGCGCAAAAGAGAGGGAGGAGAGAGAGCAATAGAGAGGGATGGAGAGAAAGAGCAAAAGAGAGGGATGGAGAGAGAGAGCAAAAAAAAGGAGAGAGAGAGACAGAGCAAAAGAGAGGGGGGGAGAGAGAGAGCACAAAAGAGAGGGGGAGAGAGAGCGAAAAACAGAGGGGGGAGAGAGAGCGCAAAAGAGAGGGGGAAAGAGAGAGAGCGCAAAAGAGGGGGGGGGGGGGGAGAGAGTGCAAAAGAGGGGGGAGAGAGAGCACAAAAGAGAGAAAGAACGCAAAAGAGAGGGGGGAGAGAGAGCATAAAAGAGAGGGGGGAGAGAGAGCAAGAGAGAGGGGGAGAGAGAGCAAAAGAGAGGGGGGAGAGAAAGCAAAGAGAGGGGGAGAGAGGGACCAAAAGAGAGGGGGGAGAGAGAGAGCACAAAAGAGAGAGGGGAGAGAGAGCGCAAAAGAGAGGGGGGAGAGAGAGCGCAAAAGAGAGGGGGAAGAGAGAGCGAGAAAGAGAGGGGGGGGAGAGAGCACAAAAGAGTGGGGGAGAGGGCATGGTCGGGGGCGTGGCTGAGGCATGAGCGGGTGCGGTCGGCACTAGAGAGAGGGGAGAGAAATAGAAAGAGAGGAGGAGAGACAAAAAGAGATGGGAAAGAGCTTAAGAGAGGGGGGGGAGTGGAAAGTGGAGAAGAGAGGGGGGAGTCCGAGCAAAATAGAGGGAAAGCGCAAAAGAGAGGGGAAAGAGCAAAATAGAGGGAAGAGAGAGAAAAAGAGAGGGGGGAGAGAGAGCAAAAGAGAGGGAGAGAGAGAGCAATTGAGAGGTGGAGAGCAATAGAGAGGGGAGAAAGAGAAAAAGAGAGGGGGAGAGAGAGCAAAAGAGAGGGGGGAGAGAGAGCAAAAGAGAGTGGTAGAGAGAGCAATAGAGAGGGGGAGAGAGCAAAAAAGAGGGATAGAGAGAGAGAGAGCAAAAGAGAGGGGGAGATACAGAGAAAAAGAGAGGGGGGGAGAGAGAGCAAAAGAGAAGGGGGAGAGAGAGAGCAAAAGAGAGGGATGGAGAGAAAGAGCAAAAGAAAGGGGTGGAGAGAGAGAGCAAAAAAAGGAGAGAGAGACAGAGCAAAAGAGAGGGGGGATAGAGAGAACTCAAAAGATAGAGGAGAGAGAGCGCAAAAGAGAGGGGGAGAGCGCAAAAGAGAGGGGGAGAGAGAGCGCAAAAAAGAGAGAGAACGCAAAAGAGAGGGGGGGAGAGAGAGGGGGAGAGAGAGCAAAAGAGAGGGGGGAGAGAAAGCAAAAGGGAGGGGGAGAGAGGGAACAAAAGAGAGGGGGGGTGTCAGGGTGCCAGGAATCAGACTGAGGCGAGAAGTGCAAAAATAATCACACCTTTATTAATAGCAAAAAATAATTAAAAAGTCCACAAGTCAAATAACGGGCCAGGAGTCAAAACCAGAGCTGGTAGTCAGACGAGCCGAGTCAGTAGCCAAAGCGAGTAGTCAGACGAGCCGAAATCAGGAGCCAAAGCGAGTAGTCAGAAGAGCCGGAATCAGGAACAAGGAAAACAGCGGAGTAAGGAACAAGCCAGGGATCAGGAACCAGGAAGGATGTCAGACAGCCAGGTAATACACAGGAGCTCTCACAAACAGGTCTGAGACAACGCAAGGGCAAAGCATACTGAACAAAGGCCCTTTAAATAATAAGTGATGACATCACAATTCTGAGACTGCATCCTGTCTCACCTGGATGATGTAAATCAGTCTGGCCATAAAAGGAAGTACAGGAAGTGAGCAGCATCTCCCAGAATGCACCAAAGTCAGCAAGAGAGGTGAGTAAAATGGCTGCCAGCAGCACATGGCAAACAAAGCAGGAAAAAACCCTGACAGTACCCTCCCCTCAATGACCCCTCCCCCGCGGGAGGACAAAAGGCTTATTTGGGAAACGGGCATGGAAGGCACGGAGGAGGGCAGGAGCATGAACATCAGAGGAGGGAACCCATGAATGCTCCTCTGGACCGTAGCCCCTCCAATGAACCAAATACTGTACGCGGCCACTGGACATACGAGAGTCAATAATGCTGCTGACCTCATACTCCTCATGGTTGTCAACAAAGAAAGGATGGGGCCGAGGCAACACAGGGGTAAACCAATTACAAACCAATGGTTTCAAGAGGGAGACATGAAAAACATTGGAGATGCGCATTGCGGGAGTAAGGTCAAGAACGTAGGCCACAGGATTGACCTGTCGGAGAATTCGAAAAGGACCAACATAGTGGGGAGCCAGTTTATTGGAAGGCACACAAAGGTTCAAGTTGCGGGAGGACAGCCAAACTCTCTCACCAACCTGGTAGGAAGGTGCAGGCAGATGCCTACGATAAGCCGGGAACATTTGGCGCTGCATAGAACGAGGAAGGCAATCCTGAATCTGCACCCACGTGGAATGGAGTTGCCGGAGATGCTCCTCCAAAGCCGGAATACCCTGAGACATGAATGAATCGGGCAACAAGCATGGTTGAAACCCATAATTCGCCATGAACAGGGATAACTTGGAGGAAGCATTAATAGCACTATTACGAGCAAACTCTGCCCAAGGTAACAGTTCAGACCAATTATTGTGGTGATCTGAGACATAGCAACGGAGGAACTGTTCCAGAGCTTGATTAGACCATTCCGCAGCCCCATTGGATTGAGGGTGATATGCCGAGGAGAAGGAGAGCTGGATCCCCATTTGAGCACTAGCGAGCAGTTCGCCAGAGAATAGTTCCCGGCGATCTTAGCTTGTTCGCGTTCGACGCGGCGGGCGAACATATGCAATATTCGATCCGCCCCCTATTCATCCTCATTAAGTAAACTTTGACCCTGTATCTCACAGTCTGCAGACACATTTCAGCCAATCAGATGCAGACACTCCCTCCCAGACACTCCCAGCTCCTGGACAGCAGCCATTTTAGATTCATTATGATCCTGCATTCTAGTGAGAGGAGTGATAGTGCTTCTGCTGCTGATTTGATAGGGAAATTGATAGCTAGGCTAGTGTATTCAGTGTCCACTACAGTCCTGAAGGACTCATCTGATCTCTGCTGTAAGGACAGCACCCCAAAAAGCCCTTTTTAGGGCTAGAACTTCAGTCGTTTTTTTTTTTTTTTTTTTTTGTAATCTAATTGCATTTGCCTGCCTGTCAGCCTGTGTGTCAGGCTCACAGCATATACTGTGCCTACTTGCTCACTGCCACCACTCATATCTGGTGTAACATTAGTGTAAATTTAAAAAAAAAACTTTTACATCGGTTTGCTAGTGTAATCTTATTTCAGTTGCCAGCAGGCCTGTGTGTCAGGCTCACAGCATATACTGTGATTAATTACTTTGTGCCACCACTCATATCTGGTGTAACATTAGCGTAATTTTAAAAAAAAAACAACTTTTACATCAGTCTGCTAGTGTAATCTAATTTCAGTTGCAAGGCCAGCCTGCCACTGCCAGCCTCAGTGCCACCACTCATATCTGGTGTAACATTAGTGTAAATTAAAAAAAAAAAACCTTTACATCAGTCTGCTAGTGTTATTTAATTTTAGTTGCCAGGCCAGCCTGCCACTAGTGCCAACATGTGTGTCAGGCTCACAGCATATACTGTGTCTACTTCCATCCTCAGTGCCACCACTCATATCTGTTATAATATTAGTGTAAATTTTTTTAGAAAAAACTTTTACATCAGTCTGCTAGTGTTATTTAATTTTAGTTGCCAAGCCAGCCTGCCACTAGTGCAAGCCTGTGTGTCAGGCTCACAGCATATACTGTGCCTACTTCCATCCTCAGTGCTACCACTCCTATCTGTTGTAACATTAGTGTAAATTTTTTAAAAAAAACTTTTACATCAGTCTGCTAGTGTTATTTAATTTTCGTTGCCAGGCCAGCCTGCCACTAGTGCCAGCCTGTGTGTCAGGCTCACAGCATGTACTGTACCTACTTCCATCCTCAGTACCACCACTCCTATCTGTTGTAACATTAGTGTAAATTTTATTAAAAAAAAACGTTTACATCAGTCTGCTAGTGTTATTTAATTTTAGTTGCCAGGCCAGTCTGCCACTAGTGCCAGCCTGTGTGTCAGGCTCACAGCATACACTGTGCCTACTTCCATCCTCAGTGCCACCACTCCTATCTGTTGTAACATTAGTGTAATTTCTTTTTTAAAAAAAACGTTTACATCAGTCTGCTAGTGTTATTTAATTTTAGTTGCCAGGCCAGTCTGCCACTAGTGCCAGCCTGTGTGTCAGGCTCACAGCATATACTGTGCCTACTTCCATCCTCAGTGCCACCACTCATATCTGTTGTAACATTAGTGTAAATTTTTTTAATTTTTTTTTTACATCAGTCTACTAGTGTTATTTGATTTTAGTTGCCAGGCCAGCCTGCCACTAGTGCCAGCCAGAGGTGAAAATTGTCGAGAGAGGGCATCAGCCCTAATATTCTTACTACCAGGCAGGTAGGAGACCACATAATTAAACCGAGACAAAAATAGCGCCCACCTGGCCTGTCGGGTCGACAAACGTTTTGCTTCAGTTAGATAAGTTAAATTCTTGTGGTCCGTAAGAATGAGCACTGGCACCCTAGTACCCTCGAGAAGATGCCTCCATTCCTTGAGTGCCAAAATTATGGCTAGTAATTCTCTGTTGCCAATTTCATAATTGCACTCCGCTGGAGACAATTTCTTAGAGAAGAAACCACACGGATGCAAGGAACCGTCAGGTGTAGGATGTTGAGACAAGAGGGCACCTACTCCAGTCTCAGACGCATCGACCTCAAGAACGAAAGGCAGGACAGGGTTAGGATGAGCCAGAACTGGAGCGGCAGCAAAGGCAGTCTTAAGACTATCAAAGGCCTTAATGGCAGTAGGTGACCAATGGAGTGGATCATTCTCTTTACGGGTCATGTCTGTGATAGGTTTGACCAAGGAAGAAAAGTTTTTAATAAACTTTCTATAGTAATTGGCGAACCCCAAAAAACATTGAATATACCGAAGACCAACTGGGTGAGGCCACTGCAGAACTGCAGATAACTTGTCAGGATCCATGGAGAACCCTGCAACGGAGATAACATAACCTAGGAAGGTTACTTGAGTCTGATGGAACTCACATTTCTCAAACTTTTACATCGGTTTGCTAGTGTAATCTAATTTCAGTTGCCAGCAGGCCTGTGTGTCAGGCTCACAGCATATACTGTGATTAATTACTTTGTGCCACCACTCATATCTGGTGTAACATTAGCGTAATTTTTTTAAAAAAAAAACTTTTACATCAGTCTGCTAGTGTAATCTAATTTCAGTTGCAAGGCCAGCCTGCCACTGCCAGCCTCAGTGCCACCACTCATATCTGGTGTAACATTAGTGTAAATTAAAAAAAAAAAAAACCTTTACATCAGTCTGCTAGTGTTATTTAATTTTAGTTGCCAGGTCAGCCTGCCACTAGTGCCAACATGTGTGTCAGGCTCACAGCATATACTGTGTCTACTTCCATCCTCAGTGCCACCACTCATATCTGTTATAATATTAGTGTAAATTTTTTTAGAAAAAACTTTTACATCAGTCTGCTAGTGTTATTTAATTTTAGTTGCAAAGCCAGCCTGCCACTAGTGCAAGCCTGTGTGTCAGGCTCACAGCATATACTGTGCCTACTTCCATCCTCAGTGCCACCACTCCTATCTGTTGTAACATTAGTGTAAATTTTTTTTTAAAAAACTTTTACATCAGTCTGCTAGTGTTATTTAATTTTCGTTGCCAGGCCAGCCTGCCACTAGTGCCAGCCTGTGTGTCAGGCTCACAGCATGTACTGTGCCTACTTCCATCCTCAGTACCACCACTCCTATCTGTTGTAACATTAGTGTAAATTTTATTAAAAAAAAACGTTTACATCAGTCTGCTAGTGTTATTTAATTTTAGTTGCCAGGCCAGTCTGCCACTAGTGCCAGCCTGTGTGTCAGGCTCACAGCATACACTGTGCCTACTTCCATCCTCAGTGCCACCACTCCTATCTGTTGTAACATTAGTGTAATTTCTTTTTTAAAAAAAACCTTTTACATCAGTCTGCTAGTGTTATTTAATTTTAGTTGCCAGGCCAGCCTGCCACTAGTGCCAGCCTGTGTGTCAGGCTCACAGCATATACTGTGCCTACTTCCATCCTCAGTGCCACCACTCATATCTGTTGTAACATTAGTGTAAATTTTTTTAATTTTTTTTTTACATCAGTCTACTAGTGTTATTTGATTTTAGTTGCCAGGCCAGCCTGCCACTAGTGCCAGCCAGAGGTGAAAATTGTCGAGAGAGGGCATCAGCCCTAATATTCTTACTACCAGGCAGGTAGGAGACCACATAATTAAACCGAGACAAAAATAGCGCCCACCTGGCCTGTCGGGTCGACAAACGTTTTGCTTCAGTTAGATAAGTTAAATTCTTGTGGTCCGTAAGAATGAGCACTGGCACCCTAGTACCCTCGAGAAGATGCCTCCATTCCTTGAGTGCCAAAATTATGGCTAGTAATTCTCTGTTGCCAATTTCATAATTGCACTCCGCTGGAGACAATTTCTTAGAGAAGAAACCACACGGATGCAAGGAACCGTCAGGTGTAGGATGTTGAGACAAGAGGGCACCTACTCCAGTCTCAGACGCATCGACCTCAAGAACGAAAGGCAGGACAGGGTTAGGATGAGCCAGAACTGGAGCGGCAGCAAAGGCAGTCTTAAGACTATCAAAGGCCTTAATGGCAGTAGGTGACCAATGGAGTGGATCATTCTCTTTACGGGTCATGTCTGTGATAGGTTTGACCAAGGAAGAAAAGTTTTTAATAAACTTTCTATAGTAATTGGCGAACCCCAAAAAACATTGAATATACCGAAGACCAACTGGGTGAGGCCACTGCAGAACTGCAGATAACTTGTCAGGATCCATGGAGAACCCTGCAACGGAGATAACATAACCTAGGAAGGTTACTTGAGTCTGATGGAACTCACATTTCTCAAGTTTACAAAACAGGACGTTCTCACGTAGTCTCTGAAGAACCCGTGTAACATCAGAACGATGAGCCTCAAGTGTGGGTGAGTGTATGAGGATGTCGTCTAAGTACACCACAGCACACTGTTGCAACATATCTCGTAGGACATCATTAATAAATTCCTGGAAAACAGCAGGAGCATTACATAGGCCAAAGGGCATTACAAGATACTCATAATGCCCGCTCCTGGTGCTAAATGCTGTTTTCCATTCGTGGCCCTCCCACTAGGGCCAGCCTGTGTGTCAGGCTCGCAGCATATACTGTGCCTACTTCCATCTTCAGTGCCACCACTCATATCTGTTGTAACATTAGTGTAAATTTTTTTTTTAAAAAAACTTTTACATCAGTCTGCTAGTGTTATTTAATTTTAGTTGCCAGGCCAGCCTGCCACTAGTGCCAGCCTGTGTGTCAGGCTCACAGCATATACTGTGCCTACTTCCATCCTCAGTGCCACCACTCCTATCTGTTGTAACATTAGTGTAATTTTTTTTTTTTTAAAAAAACCTTTACATCAGTCTGCTAGTGTTATTTAATTTTGGTTGCCAGATTAGCCTGCCACTAGTGCCAGCCTGTGTGTCAGGCTCACAGCATGTACTGTGCCTACTTCCATCCTCAGTGCCACCACTCCTATCTGTTGTAACATTAGTGTAATTTTTTTAAAAAAAAACTTTTACATCAGTCTTCTAGTGTTATTTAATTTTAGTTGCCAGGCCAGCCTGCCACTAGTGCCAGCCTGTGTGTCAGGCTCACAGCATATACTGTGCCTACTTCCATCCTCAGTGCCACCACTCCTATCTGTTGTAACATTAGTGTAATTTTTTTTTAAATTTTTTTTTACATCAGTCTGCTAGTGTTCCAGCCTGTGTGTCAGGCTCACAGCATATACTGTGCCTACTTCCATCCTCAGTGCCACCACTCCTATCTGTTGTAACATTAGTGTAATTTAAAAAAAAAAAAAAAACTTTACATCAGTCTGCTAGTGTTATTTAATTTTGGTTGCCAGGCCAGCCTGCCACTAGTGCCAGCCTGTGTGTCAGGCTCACAGCATATACTGTGCCTACTTCCATCCTCAGTGCCACCACTCCTATCTGTTGTAACATTAGTGTAAATTTTTTTAAAAAAAAACTTTTACATCAGTCTTCTAGTGTTATTTAATTTTAGTTGCCAGGCCAGCCTGCCACTAGTGCCAGCCTGTGTGTCAGGCTCACAGCATATACTGTGCCTACTTCCATCCTCATTGCCACTACTCCTATCTTTGTAACATTAGTGTAATTTTTTTTAAAAAAAACTTTTACATCAGTCTGCTAGTGTTCCAGGCTGTTTGTCAGGCTCACAGCATATACTGTGCCTACTTCCATCCTCAGTGCCACCACTCCTATCTGTTGTAACATTAGTGTAATTTAAAAAAAAAAAACCTTTACATCAGTCTTCTAGTGTTATTTAATTTTGGTTGCCAGGCCAGCCTGCCACTAGTGCCAGCCTGTGTGTCAGGCTCACAGCATGTACTGTGCCTACTTCCATCCTCAGTGCCACCACTCCTATCTGTTGTAACATTAGTGTCATTTTTTTAAAAAAAAAACTTTTACATCAGTCTGCTAGTGTTATTTAATTTTAGTTGCCAGGCCAGCCTGCCACTAGTGCCAGCCTGTGTGTCAGGCTCACAGCATATACTGTGCCTACTTCCATCTTCAGTGCCACCACTCCTATCTGTTGTAACATTAGTGTAAATTTTTTTTAAAAAAACTTTTACATCAGTCTGCTAGTGTTATTTAATTTTAGTTGCCAGGCCAGCCTGCCACTAGTTCCAGCCTGTGTGTCAGGCTCACAGCATATACTGTGCCTACTTCCAACCTCAGTGCCACCACTCCTACCTGTTGTAACATTAGTGTAATTTTTTTTAAAAAAACTTTTACATCAGTCTGCTAGTAGGCTATACTGTGCCTACTTCCATCCTCAGTGCCACCACTCCTATCTATTGTAACATTAGTGTAATTTTTAAAAAAACTTTTACATCAGTCTGCTAGTGTTATTTAATTTTAGTTGCCAGGTTAGGTGATTTATGCCCTTTATGGCTTAAAACCAGACTCTGCATCAACTATGTAATTTTCCGTGGGAGTTTTGCCATGGATCCCCCTCCGGCATGCCACAGTCCAGGTGTTAGTCCCCTTGAAACAACATTTCCATCACTATTGTGGCCAGAAAGAGTCCCTGTTGATTTTGAAGTTCGCCTGCCTATTGAAGTCAATGGCGGTTCGCCCGGTTCGCTAACAGTCACGGAGGTTCGAGTCCGCCGTTTGCAAACCGAAATTTGGCAAAAGGAATGCCAAAATCTGGAGACAAACTGGCTACCCCGGTCCGACACTATCTCCTTGGGTAACCCATGTAAACGCAAGACCTCACGGGCAAAATTGAAGCAAGCTCCTGAGCGGTAGGCAACTTCTTCAAGGGAATGCAATGTGACATTTTAGAAAAACGGTCAACCACCATAAGGATAACAGTATTGCCATTGAAAACAGCAAGCTCGACAATGAAGTCCATGGAAAGATGTGTCCAAGGACGCTCACCATTAGCAATAGGTTGAAGAAGACCCACAGGAAGACATCGAGGAGTCTTATTCTGTGCACAAACTGAACAGGAGGCAACATACGCAGCAACATCAGAACGAAGACCTGGCCACCAGAATTTTTGAGTGACAGACCAAATCATTTGGTTCTTGCCTGGGTGACCTGCGGCTTTAGGATAGTGGTAAGTGTGCAAAAGTTTAGTTCGAAGAGTCTCAGGAACAAAACACTTACCACTAGGTTTCTCAGGAGGTGCATTGGTTTGTGCAGCCAGGATCTCCTCCCCCAAGGGAGAAGTCAAATTAGTACGTATGGTAGCCAAAATATGGTCAGGAGGTATAACTGGAGTAGGTACAGACTCCTCCTTGGACAGAGGTGAAAATTGTCGAGAGAGGGCATCAGCCCTAACATTCTTACTACTAGGCAGGTAGGAGGCAACATAATTAAACCGAGACAAAAATAGCGCCCACCTGACCTGTCGGGGCGACGTTTTGCTTCAGATAGATAAGTTAAATTCTTGTGGTCCGTAAGAATGAGCACTGGCACCCTAGTACCCTCGAGAAGATGCCTCAATTCCTTGAGTGCCAAAATTATGGCTAATAATTCTCTGTCGCCAATTTCATAATTGCACTCCGCTGGAGACAATTTCTTAGAGAAGAAACCACACGGATGCAAGGAACCGTCAGGTGTAGGACGTTGAGACAAGAGGGCACCTACTCCAGTCTCAGACGCATCAACCTCAAGAATGAAAGGCAGGACAGGGTTAGGATGAGCCAGAACTGGAGCGGCAGCAAAGGCAGTCTTAAGACTATCAAAGGCCTTAATGGCAGTAGGTGACCAATGGAGTGGATCATTCTCTTTACGGGTCATGTCTGTGATAGGTTTGACCAAGTAAGAAAAGTTTTTAATAAACTTTCTATAGTAATTGGCGAACCCCAAAAAATGTTGAATAGACCGAAGACCAACTGGGCGAGGCCACTGCAGAACTGTAGATAACTTATCAGGATCCATGGAGAACCCTGCAATGGAGATAGCATAACCTAGGAAGGTTACTTGAGTCTGATGGAACTCACATTTCTCAAGTTTACAAAACAGGACGTTCTCACGTAGTCTCTGAAGAACCCGTGTAACATCAGAACGATGAGCCTCAAGTGTGGGTGAGTGTATGAGGATTTTGTCTAAGTACACCACAACACACTGTTGCAACATATCTCGTAGGACATCATTAATAAATTCCTGGAAAACAGCAGGAGCATTACATAGGCCAAAGGGCATTACAAGATACTCATAATGCCCGCTCCTGGTGCTAAATGCTGTTTTCCATTCGTGGCCCTCCCACTAGGGCCAGCCTGTGTGTCAGGCTCGCAGCATATACTGTGCCTACTTCCATCCTCAGTGCCACCACTCATATCTGTTGTAACATTAGTGTAAAATTTTTTTACTCTAAAGTTTACAAATGTATTACAAGTGCAGCAAAACAAAAAACAAGCAACGTTTAGGACCAATTAGTCCTTAATCATGCATGACCACATAAGATGGTACCCATGACTTAACAAGGTAAAATAAGGCCCCAGAGAACTTTCTTACTTGTACCCAGGAAAGGTAGTCAGGGGGACCTTGTCAGTGATCCTTGCTATAGCAGATTCTAAAAAATTGAATGTATCCCCTTTGTATCTCAACATGAATATAGAACTTGATACCATAATGTGCCCTTTTAGATTAAACACATTAGTTAGATGTTTTGACTTGGGTTTTACACTTCAGAAAGTAGTATGCTAAATTATTATTTAATGGTGTGAATTTATACATCTGGTCATAATTTGGCAGGGCTAAATATTAAATAATGTTAGGGTATATGAAGGATTTGGGGCTTAAAGCCCAGTGTAGAATTATACACTAAATATATAGAAAACGTAGTTTGAAATTAACACTTTATTAGTTAAAAAACAACAACAACATTAATCTAAAGTTGGGTAGAAGGGATAGGGAATATCACATATTATTACACAAACTGCAAGATTGAGTAATGTTAAGTTAACAGTTAGAGATAATTTTCAAGATGCGAAGTGACTAGTACAGCTCACAAATAATATATGATGGCCGCAACAATTATTTATTCATGTCAATACAACGTACCATGTAAAATTGATAAAGAGATATTACATGTTTATTAGTGTCATGTTCGCCCAAAGAAGGGATATATATTTAGAATAATTCAGTATATAGAAAATTCCACACTATTAATCATTTTTAATATAGTGAACCACTAAAGATACATAGTTGTCAATGTTATCAAGGGATTAATTGTGTATTTTTATACACTGTTGTCATCATCGCTATATTAAAACTGAAACCTAATTATTGTAGACACATTAGAATGCATCTACAACTTCCATAGTCATTGATAGTAAGAACACAAAACACTGCTAAGTATAACACATACAGTATAGGCATTTTTGAAGCCTCACACAATCTAAGTAATATTTTACATAGCTCCTATGTTCCTATAGCCAAAAGAAACTGCAATGCTATGACAGATATTTTACATCTTATAGAGGTATTGGACTATTTTATATCCAGGACAGGAGAAAAAGAAGGGGACTATACTGAAAGATGATCAGAGAGCCAAAAGTCTCCATGTTACATCATTTCATATAATGCCATAGAAAACATTTGAAAGACAAGTCCTCATATAGTCCCATAGGTGACATAGATTGCAACTCATGTATCCACCTACATTCTTTTTGTACTAACAGTTTAGTTATATTACCTTTTCTACCATAAAGTTTAAGTTTTTCAATTGCAAAAAACTTTATATCGTATTCACGGTCACTATGTATAGAATTCATGTGCTGTGCAACTGGTACAGGTCTACTCCATTTGATGTCACCCAAATGTTCTAGGACTTTAGTATGTAGTTCTCTCTTGGTTTCGCCTGCATAGATCTTTGGGCAACTGCACATAGCTACATAGATAACCATTTTACATCTACAGTTCATAAATTATAATATATTGTATTTTTTACCAGTAACTGGGTGTTCAAAACATTTTGTAGGTTTCATGTTATCACAAGCCTTGCAATGGCTACATTTGAAAAAAGCCTTTAGTTCTATTCAGCCAAGATTCTGATTGTGTTTTTTGAAAGTGGCTATGCATTAGAATGTCTTTAAGACTGCGTGAGCGTTTGTTCATTATCATTGCTTTAGATAGTAATATCTCCTTAAGATATCCATCTTTTTCGAGGATATGCCAGTATTTTTAAAACATTCCTCTCATCTTATTGTGTTGTTCATCGAAAGTGACAATAATCGTAACAGGATTAGTCTCATTGATCTCTTTTTTAGTATCACTCAGTAGTGTCCTCCTGTCAATGTCTTTTGCTCTTTGATATGCTTTTTTCAAGCAAGCATTAGGATACCCTCTATCCTTAAATCTCTTTCTTAATTCACCTGCCTCTCTCTCAAAATCCTCATCAGAGCTACAGTTTCTTATCCTCAGGTATTGGCCAGTTGGTATGCCCAATTTCTGGCTTTTAGGGTGAAAACTCTCCCATTTTAGGAGGCTATTGGTTGCTGTTGGTTTTCTATACAATGTAGTATTGATAATACCATCTATATATTTTGAAATCAACAGATCCAAAAAGGCCACATACTTTTTTATCTATGGTATATATATATTTCATACCAAACTCATTATTGTTCATCTATTCCATGAACGTTTCAAAATCATTTTTGGTTCCAGTCCAAAGTATAAGGACGTCCCAATTTAAAAGAAGAACACATACAAGATAAAAAAGATAAATCAGATAAATCCTCTACTGAATCAGAGACCTCAGATGAGGAGACAAAGATAGTTGCTACAACCAGTAGCACCATGCCTACAACTAAACCATCTATCACAATATTTTTTTTAGAGAAAGATCTGTTTCCACCACAACGATCAATAAGAACGAGACAACAATACAAAAACTCACATTACAACAAACAGAAGGGAAATTAGAGGACGTCCAAATAATAAACTTATCCAATTTTGTTTTTAAAAAAGAACATCATACTTTACTGTTTAAAGGTTTTCATTTATACCTACACTACGTTTTGATAAATTTAATTGGATTAAGGACACCAATTTATTCACTAGGAAATTGGCTCTACATAAATATAATAAATTAATGGAAATAAATGAAGTGCTTCTGGTATTTCAGTACAAGACCATGCCATGGTTAATTTATTGACTGATTTAATTGATGAAAGTGAAGATAATTCCACACAAAGATACACCAGTGTGGTTAAAGAAAAAAGCAATTTTATGCCCACCATTTCACAATACCAAATAGTGGATAAATTTGTCTCCCTAGTAACCACTGAAACTGAAATGATAAACCCTTACTGCAATGACAACCCAAAGAAAAATTGAAGTTATAAAGAATGGATGGCACTTAAAGAACTTCAGGATAATCCTGACCTCACCATCAAAAATGCAGATAAGGGTGGTAACATTGTTCTCATGAATAACGATAAATATATTAATATGTGTCAGAATATACTTGACAACAAAGACAATTACCAAATCCTTACTTTTGACCCAACTGTTAAATTTACAAAATACCTAAGATCACTACTGGATGATGGGTTCGGCCAGGTGGTAATTACCAAAGATGAATTCAGATTTATGTGTAACATGACGGCAAGGGTATACACTTTTTATAGTCTACCTAAGGTTCACAATAATCTAACTGATCCCCCTGGCTGACCCATTGGCCTCTATTTATCAAGGTCTGGTGGACCTGATCCGACACTGCGGATCAGGTCCGCCAGACCTCGCTGAATACGAGCAGCAGCTCACAAGAGCCAGCAGCTCACAAGAGCTGCTGGTGCAATGCCGCCCCCTGCAGACTCGCGGCCAATTAGCCGCCAGCAGGGGGGTGTCAATCAACCCGATCATACTCGATCGGGTTGATTTCCGGCGATGTCTGTCCGCCTGCTCAGAGCAGGCGGACAGGTTATGGAGCAGAGGTCTTTGTGACCGCTGCTTCATAACTTGTGTTTCTGGCGAGTCTGAAGATTCGCCAGAAACACGGCCCTTCAAGCTCCGTATGGAGCTTGATAAATATGGGCCATAGTGTTAGGTAATGGTTGCATTACTGAAAAAATAAGTAACTTTATAGATATGAAACACTTTGTACATACATTAACATCCTTTGTTCAGGATACAAAGGATGTACTAAATCATTTACAATAACTGTTGAACAGGATACTTTTTTGGTAAGTATAGATGTAGAGAGTCTGTATTCTAACATTGACCGTCATTTGGGAATTAGAACGATTCCGTTTTTCCTGAGAACTGTCAACCCCCAAGGGGGGATACATAATGACTACATTGTTGATCTCCTCCTTTTCATTTTGAGACATAATTATTTCTTGTTTAATAACAAGATATACTTGCAGAAAAGAGAAACTGCAATGGGCACCTGATGTGCACCAACTTATGCTAATCTTTTTCTAGTTTGGATTGAACAGATCAGATAAGTTTAAGATAAGAACGAACTAGATAAGTTTATACTGTTAGGTAAGGTGGGGCAGACTTGCTGGGCCTATGGCTCTTATCTGCCGTCAATATCTATGTTTCTATGTTTCTATCAGTACTTTGAATGAGGATGTAAACCATTATATGACATCCATTGCATTATTTCTAATTAAGGGTGTACTCACTTTTGTTGTCAACGATTTAGACATTAATGACTGTGTTCTTATATAATAGGGGGCGCCCTAAATGATAACAATATATCAGACCTAGTGAGGTGTATAATGAACAATAGATCAATTAAATTAATACTTTAAATCAGTGGTTATACTAAATATCACACATAAATAAAAACAATAGGTAATGCTTCAATAATATCAAATATACAAATAAAAAGTCTCTGAGGAGTAGAAATAGAGGGTGATCTTTAGGCAGCAATCTGTAGAGAACCCGGCCTGGATCCTATAGGGATGATCTACAATAAAGAAAGAGACAGATGCGCCACATGGCCCAATATTGTTTGTTCAACACAATAATTATGGTCTAGTCGTGCTAGTATAAACTCACAATTTGAAATGCACTTCAGTTAGTGCAATAGAAGCAGTCTGGGATCAATCACAGTCACCCAGCAGACCGACCTCTAGGGTAGATAGGATTAATCTGTAGTGGAAATATAAAGAGACACAGGGGTGCCTATATGGCCTAGTACAGTTTGGTCCCAAGATATATTACTCTATTTAAGTAATATACTCACAATTGGTAAAGCATCTCCAGTGATGCAAATCAGGCAGGATGGGATCAATACAGTCACCCAACAGACTATGACAGGGTTCCCACAGGAAGCAAACAGCAAAGGTTCCAATGAAGGCCAAGGTTTGGTCCAAATAATGCACAGGAGCAAGTGTTTTTATAAAAAAAGTAATATTTACTATATAAAAACAAGTAAAAACAAGCGACGCGTTTCTCAGCACACAGGCTGTTTCATCAGGTAAGCCTGATGAAACAGCCTGTGTGCTGAGAAACGCGTCGCTTGTTTTTACTTGTTTTTATTGCCGGTGGCTGCATTTTGGAGACTTTCGTGTCTAAGGAGGAATTCCCCTGTGAGACTTGTGTACAGCTGGTTGGAAAACCATTTCATTAAACTCCCAATGCACATTTTTTTGCGCTCATGTTGCTTCTAGAGGCAGTTTGGAACTATTTAATAAGCAAATAAACACATGATAAGTGCTTGAGCATTTGTCAGCTCCACTCTGTGAATTTGCGGTCTGCCACTGGGGGCTATTGACGCTTCTACTTTTGCAGCCAAAGCCCTTACAGCAGACTGGAAAAGATCTAGTAGCGAATAAGTCTCACAAACTGACTTGTGGCATAGGAGGCATCATATTACCATGCCACACTTAAAGCTGATTTTATACACCTGTTAGCAGTAGGTATGGGTGAAAACCCTGAACTCAATACATAGGACTGGATTTAATAAGCAACAGAAGCAGCTTTATCCGCCCATAGTTTCCGGATCGCCAGAAACAGCAGTTAAGAAGTTAGGTGGCAGACTGCAATCATCCCGATCAGATATGATCAGGATGATTGACACCCCCTGCTAGTAACTGATTGGCCGCAAATGGGCAGGGGGTGGCATTGCACAAGCATTACACAAGAAATGATTGTGCAATGCTAATTGCCGACTGTGTATGCTGTTGGCATTTAGAGATGTCGGGTGGACATGGTTCACTATAGCGAATTATGTCCATCCGACATTTGGTAAATTGACCCCTTAGTAGGGGTACTTAGGGTTTTGGCCATATAGAGTATTTATATATCCTCAGTATAAGCACATGTCACATCCAATCCCTTTATGACCAGAGTGCAGAACATGTTATATACAGTATATATATAAATAGGCTATTATTTGTGGAAGCAACTTCTGATTTTGATATAGCAAGTTTACATTTCATAGTCTAAGGATGCCAAAGCACTATTCGTTTAGGGTTAGATTACAAGTGGAGCACTAAAATATTGTGCGCCCGCAAATGGGCAAATTTTCTCATTTTCAGGGGGAGGGCGTGATAATTAACTAGCCATTAAAAGTTGCTGGTTATTGCTACTGTGAGCTTGCGGTAGCAATAAGCGCTCATAAAATTAACCAGAGATCTGATCTGTGATTAATTTTCTAAAAGTGCCCCAAATGCCCTCAAAATAGAGGGCATTATAGTTTGTTTGTTTTTTTTAAACAAAATTTTTTATTGAGATTGTTGGCAAATATATCAGATAACGTCCATTTACATAATACGGGAGAGTGGATATTATAGGTGATTCTATATGCATTATATAAAATGCTTGTAAGCTTGTTATGACAATGGTAGGAGAGAAAATTTGCTGTTAAATAAGTGGTCAACGATCGTATCGTATGATATGGCAAGCTATGGTTGCATGCTAGAATGTAATATAAACAAGGAGATTTTCTGTTATAGATTTTCAAAACACCTATCTATTCGACATTCCAAAACTTCACCCATGAATATGAAGATGAACTTAGCCTTACAAAATCTCATTTTTTAAAAGGGGAGGGAGTTAATAAGCATCAGTATGAAAAACTTTGGGTGGTAGTCAGCAGACAAAATCTGCTTTAATAATAAAGGGGGGTGGAGACGTGTCCAGGAGGTTTAATGATATGGGGATAGAGTTATGTGGATGTGGATAAATTTAACACAGGTGCATACTCTTGTGATCGAGGGAAGGACCCAAAGGATCTCATGGATGAAGGTTAGAGATTAAATTGTAGACGGGTGATAAAAGATGGTCTTGTAAAACTGTTAAGTTAAACCGTACCCCTGAGGAGATTTATAGTGAGCAATGAGTAACTAAGTAATATATGACCTTGGGGGGCTTCAGTGCATATCTCATGCTGGCAAATGGAGTGGGATGTCATTAATTAAGTGTGTCTCTGAGTAAGTATAACCTGAAATGTAGGATTTATAAGGAGGCATATGGTGCCTTCATGAGATGGTTATGACACACTTGTACACAAAGAGGAATACATCGGTGTAATAGGCGTTCTGGGTTTCACATACAGTTGATTTTGTTACCCTTCACTATGCACTCATTCAGCCCCCCAGACCCTAGAGGACCATTAATGGCAAGATACTGTAAATCAGCAAAATTATGTAGAGAAGTATGTCTATAACAGGAAGTCTATTCTAGTAAGGACATACTGACAGTGTCAGCTACATATTCCACTTTGATACCACTACAATTATGAGCAAAGCATAATAAAACCATCATATTTGCATCCTTCAAACACATTAATGTATATAAACATACTTGTTGACATAATAATTAACACAGTGCATGTGCCACATGAATAAGTGATAGTAGAGAACTGATCACACCCTTACAACTTAAACTATTATGATAGGAAGGTAAGGAGTGTGTAATAAATCCTGCAGATTCTCTTTAGTGATGCTGAGCATAGAAATGTCAGTCATGTCAGCAATATGTTGCTACATGCATAGAGATAGGCAATGGAAAACCCACATTCTGTCTCCCAACTCTCCGGCTGAGGGAGCAATAGGTGTCATGTCTTCAAGATTAAGCAGTAGGAAGTACTACCTCCCTCCTACCATGTATATAGGGGTATCATTTCTATGTATTATAACATCATCTCTGTCTATATAAGTGCCAAAATAAGAGTAACATAGCAGTAACAATAAAATTCCTTATTATGAATTAACTCTGAAGCCTTAAAAGACAGGTAACTACATGATGTAGCGATGGACAGTAGGTACCTTGGACTAGAATATATTATAGGTATTCAGCAAGGGCAGATATAGGAGACATGTTCTGCAACCAATGCACCCGGTAAAAGCGAACAATGGCACAAGAAAATCCCAGACTCAGAGTAATGCAATAATGTAAGCTGTATTGCTAATACCAAAAATACACAGGCATAGCAAAGGCATATCATGGGTAAAAGACAGGAAACAGCAAGCTGATCAAACGCGTTTCATATGTTACTTCATCAGTGACCATACTCACACCCATAATGCACTGCAATTTAACAGCCAGGAGAACCCTCCCAATTGGTGATTATCCAATCACAACATATAAAGTGCTGTGCAAGATAATATGGGTGATCAATGGGATACATATAAAAAGCACCAAATACATGATTATATAGTTAATGTGTGCTAATAAAATAAAAATAATCATTAATTATGGCTTATAGTGCCAAAAAATATAATAAAGCATAAACAAAAAACATCAAATAATAAAACTAACCTAATATCTGAAAATGTAAAGAATTTAAAGTGACAGTACTGATCACTGTTCAAATGATCTAAAGTGACAATATAACCTCTACTGTTTAGTATCTACAAAAAGTTTTACATCCCATTCGGAATTGAGACCTGCTGGCATTCTGGTATCCAGCTGGAAAATCCAAAATACCTCTTGGGTGTCTGGAAATCAGCTGGATACCTTGGAATGACAGCAGAGAACTGTCAGAGTTATGTTCCCTTCTGAAATGTAGGGAGATGG